>NC_132941.1:65594029-65601529 GCF_034638445.1 Ciconia boyciana | reverse complement strand
CCGGGGACTTGGTCCAGTCGGGTCTGCCAAACCCCCGAGAATGGAGCCAGCACAGCCACTCCGGGCAACCGCTTCTAATGCTTGACTGTAAATTAAATAATAATATAAGCTGAAATAACCGAACTCCTGAAAACGCAGATGAAGCGCACCCTAAAACTTCTCTTATGAGTCTGCATCGCAAGCCTAACAGTTGATAACACTTTATTCAAGGTGTCTGCGCACCACCGCAGCTGGGAACCCCCAGCCAGGAGACAGGCGGCAGGGCGAGGGTGGGACCCTCCTCTCCCTCCGACAGTCGTACGAGCCGCAGCATCGGAGACGAGCGTGGCGGGAGCCTGGACTCCATCTCCGGCTCCCGCTGCTCCTCGGGCTTATCCCCACCTGGCTGCCTTGGAAACCAGCAGGGTAAAATTATTCCTTTTTTTTGCCACATACGACTGAGAAGAAAATGAAGAGCAGCTCCCAGGTGGGAGGAAAACTCACCATCGGGCTGGCAGCACCCCAGCCCCTCTGCTGCAAAACTCATCCCTACGGAGATGCTCCAGCGGCACGGGGATGGACAGGAGAAGAGAATCCTCCCTCCGGGGAGGGGACGGTGGCAGGCAGACAACGCTGACCACACGCATTAACCTGTCATTCTCCTTTTCAGAAGAGTGTCCCAACTTTGCACCTGAGACTTCCCTTGCCAGAAATTAAAGACTTTCCCCTCTTTGCTGCCAGCCTGGGGAAGAATGAGCATAGCGCACTCGAAATCAGATTTCAGGTGTCTTGGCTCAAATTTTCAGCCCGTAGTTTGAGTCTAGTCCAGCACACAAAAATCAACCACCTGGTTTTGCTGTAGGATATATGAATTCTCCAACATCAAGATTAATGAATTTGAGGAGAGAGTCGGTCTTATCTGGCCCTCGTGCTATCTTACCTGACACTGCATTTTTCTTTACAAGTCTTAGAGAACAATAAAAAAAGTTGATTCCCCGTAAGAAAGCAAGAAAAAAAAATGGTTTATGCTGCGGCATAAATCAAAGTAGTTTTAGGCCCTTGTAGAGAGGTCAAGATAGGGAGAAAAACGAAATTACTGCTCGCTGTCTATTCACAACACACACAATGCTACTCAGAAACTTCTGTAGCTTCCTAAAACTAAGAATGAATCTTTCCCCATAATCCATATAACCTACAAAGCCTTCACTTCCTAAAATATTTGTCTGCTTGAAGGAAATGTGTATCTAGTGGGTATCTTGGTACCCTCCTTGGTGGGTCTGTGGTACCTTGAGCAAGGAAATGTATTATACTGTTTATGCTCAGTATACTTGGACAGTTTATTTTAATAGTTATAATGTTTACTAAAGTTGTAATCCATTACTAAACTTATGGGAGGAAAAGAGTTGTATGTTGCTAAACACACAAGATCATCTTTAAGAGTTTTCGCTGTACGAAGAAGAACTGACTGCGAAGGGCAGCGAACCCCCGCGACAAAGCCAACTTCCATCTGGACAGAGAAGCTGGGGACTAGACCTCACAGAATAAAAAGAGCCCAAGTCAATGCTTATTTGCACAAACCAGAGACCATCATTTCCTCCAAAATACCAATAATGACCAAGTCCCAAGAAGTCTTCATTAACGTAAGGTGCCGACGGTCATGACGGAGCCCAGGACATACATTTCATACTCTGCATGATGCATTCCAGCATCCGGACCCAACGTCTCCTCTTCCCTCGTTCTGCTCACACCCCGTTAGCAAAGCTTCGTGTCTAGAAGCAGCTTTCTGACCGGCACGGCAATAGGGATGCCACCGTTCCTGCAATAACAAGGAAACTTTTCTTTTTTTTTGTTTTTTTAAGTGGGATTAGAGTTGTGGGAATCGGAAAACATCAAGTGGAAACGGCTAAAATACCTGTCAGAATGGAATAAGGTTTTACTTCTGTAGAATTTGGAAAAGATTTTTTCCCTGCTTCAATTTTATTAAGTGAATATAGATGTTTTTGAATACTCTATTTTGACGATGAGAGAGGCAGGAAGAAAATCAGGTCTAATCCTGTTAGGAAGCAGGTATTGTAAGTCCTACAGAAATACTTCAGTTCAAAAATGCGTGGTAGAATGGCAAGGAGTAAAAACCAGAATATATCAGGCCGATTGGACTCTCCAGTCCAGTAACGTAAATACAAACAATATGTGGCAAGACCTGCTCCATCTCCCGGCACACAGAAACAGGCCAGGCACTCGAGGCAGCTCTGCCTGAGCCTCTTCTGAAGCAGGGACCCAAAGTCAGGGCTAAGGATTTTACCTGATGCAACCAGAAGATCCAAAGCATGTTCAACTACATCAATGGTGCTCACGTCGCAAGCACTTAAACAGAAATCGCTCGCTACGCAATAGGATGCCTATGGAAAACCTGAAAAACAATGAACAGTGATCCCCAAGAAGGAGGTTTATCCCTAAAGACAGGGCAAGATGAAAAATTAAATGTTTTGAAAATTCAGTTAAATGCGTGCTTTATAATGTCTGCAAAATATTAAGACCGTAAACTCAACTCAGTAGGTATCACACTCAGAAATTAATTACATCCAAAATTAATAAAGTAGCCCTCCTTAAAACACTTCCTTCCAGAGCACGCACACACCTAATATAAAATAATAATAATAATAACAACAACAACAACAACTAATCAAACTACAGAACTACATTCTGTTCACGAGGAGATTCCTGAAACTGGAAGGGAGCCAGTACGGCTCCTGTCTTCAAGGAGGAGGACCTTGGGAACTACAGGGTGGTCAGCCTTACCTCCAATGCTCCTCTGATGCTTCGAGTCACCTTTCCTCATTTTAATGACAGTCCAAATGTACTTCTCACGGCCTAATTGTTCATGATGAAGTAAAGGTATGTGTACGCATGGACTTTTAACTTAAAAAACAGAGAAAGCACAGAAACTTTATAGCTATAGATAGAGAACTACTACAAGCATCGTGTAGAATGAAAGATGAAAATACCCAATATTTCTTTTCTGCTAGAAATACACATACAAGCCTGTAGTTACACATTTTCGGATTTACTCTGCAGCAAATAAGCGTCATTAGTTCTGCATCTGATACAACCTCAGAATGCAGGCTATTTAAGACAGCGATTTCAGCTAGAAATTTATTTTTTGCATTTACCTTAGTAGGAATGATGCAGTGTATAATAGGTTAGCTGCATCTTGCTCATATTTGCATGACAAACAAAATTTTCCGCTTCAAGTTGAGCATTTTCCACTTCAAGAATAAGTCCAGTTCTAAAAACTGTTTCAGTTTAAAAAATTAACAATTTCATGTTTCTAATTAGCAGCATATAAATTGAGTAACTGATTTTTCTAGCCATTAAAAAAAAAAATCTGTACTCAGACTAACCAGATGTAAACTAGCACTATTCCTCACTGAAATGAAATTTTCTAAGTTTGGTTTTGGGATTTTTTTTTTAATTTTTAATATTTAGTTTGAAAAATCATGTTTCACCTCAGACCCAGGCTTGCAAGACAGACACTAGAGTTGAACAATAGACGCACACAACTGGATACAGAGTATTTTGCGTATCAGCATCTCAACTAGGTCCCAAATCTGGACAGAAACAAATAGCTCAACTCTACATCCCTTCCCTCTGTATCAAATTGAAATGTTGAAGAATTTCCCTACGCTTTCTCCATATCGAGGTCTACGTAATTGGGAAAAGCAAGAAGAGATGCAGGATGCGTACGATCTGTGCACTGTGCATAAACGCAAACCCGTAAATAAACTCATTATTGTTCGCTCTGAAAGGGGGTCTCTGCCTTTTTCCCTGTGAGCGTGCAGTACCTTGCGTCACTCCTGCCATCAGATAGCTTCGCTGTTCTTGATTGAGCATAAACCCGTATTTGGTAATTGCTACTTTGAACATGCTAATAATGAAACCTAATTCTTCTTTATGTTCTAACATTTTTCTGTATTAAGTGCGAATTTTTATAGCATTTTTCCCCAACAAGACATCGTGCTTGTAAATAACACAACATTAAGTGTCATGATATAATTGATTTTCTAATGAGTTTTTCAAAAAGTATTATATTTTTCCTTGTCAGAAAATCTTTACAACAGAAATAAGTCCTTCCATATTTATTCCTTATAAACGGAACTTTTTATTCCTACAGTGAAGTTGAGATGGATTAAATCATGTGGACTGCCATAAAACAACGTATTGTACCAGATATTTTTATGGTTCTCCACATTTGTATGTTGTGCTGAGCAAACGCAACAGGAAAAGTACTGCACGTTTAGGTGCGAGTGAAATTGAGGTGAACTTGATGCAGCAAGCAAGGTGTTGAGGTAGCTACAACCCCCAAAAGGATTCCATCTAGTCCTCCAGAAAATAAAAAGTGTAAGTTCTGCTAATTTGGAAAATGTTGGGGGTGATGTCTGACGAGAGGAAGTCATTAGCGTTAAGTACTGCTTTAGGTTCTTTACATACTTTTGTCTTAACTGCTAGACCACTTTAGTTTACCAGAACGGTTAAGAAACAACCAGTAGATGCCTCCTTGCAAAACGAGAACGGCTAAGTGAAAATTGTGTTTATGCTAGAGAAAATTTTAACTTTTAAGTCTAAACAGCGTATAAAGTAACAGTTTCAAGAAGTGTTCACTTGCAAATTCTATTGGAAAAAGGAAATACCCAACTCTGCCCAGTCAAATGCTCTCTGCACCCACTGAAGTACCGCTGTTTCTCGCTGCAGAACACATACTGCGAGAGCCGGCACCCGAAGACGTCCATCGATCCCATCGCTAGCGCCGAGCCTTCAGCAGCGGTGAGCCTGCTCGGACGAGAGCCTTCCCGAGAGCCTGAGTCATCCTAGGATGGCTTTAGATACTAGTAACAGAGTATCTGTGCTGTCCAAACCAAAACTATATCATTTCTTCTGGAGATTGTATTCAAGCCACCTGCTATTTGAAGCAAACTGTAACTGCCTGCCTCATGAAAAGAAAGCTCAGTTTTTGCCGGTCCAGGATTCACCCTCTATTGACAAGCAAAAAGGAAGTGAGAATATATATATACACACAGAGAGGAATAAGGGTAAATAAAAAAAATGTTTCTAAAATACCATAACAAACCATCTTGCTTCTGAATCCTTAAGACAGTCTCAGCATACAGGACAAACAGAACATATGATGTATAGCCCCGAATTACTGTAGGGCAGTTTTACTTGTAGCTCCCCCTTTAACACTTCTGAGCAATGCATTATTTATGAAGACAGGCAAACACACACTTAAGCTTGGATTTGCAATTTAGCACAGGATTTATAAAAGGACCAAAAAAGACAGCGGACTGAAGAGCACCACGAGATTTGGTCAGGTCATCAACCCACCACCACCAGCCTTCAGCGGAGAGGAGCGGGGTAAGGCAGAAACCTGCCGCAGAGGAAGCACTTCTGCAGAGGGGACGGTAAAATCCCTTCACAGCTACAGGGAAGCTGTTCCACAAGTATCTCAATTAATAGATGTGTGTCTGTTCATTAAACTTGAGGCCTATCAATCCCCGTTCCCAAGAGTGTCCGTAAAGGCTCTCCCACCACCCGTGTCCTGCTCACGGACACCCGCTTGCCTTGGGTTTGTAGGAATATAATCATGTTCCTAGCCCTTGGTCAAACCAGGATGAGACCATCCATCAAACTCAAAAGTATCCGGAGAAAAGCAAACGAGAAGGACCTAACAGCATGATCGCATCAGCCTTACTTCTACAGGAAGCAAGACTGAAAAAAAAAAAAGGAAAAAAAAAAAAAAAAAAAAGCCTGTAGCACACTTGGAGAAGCCTTGCCTCTACAGAAAAACATCTACCCCAGTCTCTGCACCACACAATCTTTCCTCTGCCTCATCCATGCTCCCTGCCAGCGTATCCTGGCCCATTCCTGCTGCTTCGTTAGCGGCTGTTAGCCGGTGTGTTCCCTGCAGAGAGCTCCCTGCAGCACCCCGGGCAAGCACCCGTGGCAGGACACCCGTCCTACCCCCTCCATCTGTCCTTCCACCCCCAAACTCTGTGTCTGTACTAAGCCCATGGATGCTTTCACCTTGAGACACAGGAGAGCCCCAAGGCGACATGGTTACAACAACTCCCTGAAAGGAGGCTGTAGAGAGGTGGGGTCGGTCTCTTCTCCCAGGTAACAAGTGATAGGATGGGAGGAAATGGCCTCAAGTTGCGCCAGGGGAGGTTTAGACTGGATATTATGGAAAATGTCTTCACTGAAGGGGTGGTCAAGCATTGGAACAGGCTGCCCAGGGAAGTGGTGGAGTCCCCATCCCTGGAGGAGTTCAAAAAATGTGTAGACGTGGCACTTTGGGACATGGTTCAGTAGGCATGGAGGTGTTGGGTTGATGGTTGGACTCGATGATCTTAGAGGTCTTTTCCAACCTTAATGATTCTATGATTCTAAAATGGGATTTGCCAAGTGGTGCCTGCTTTCCCCTCGGTTCGACGAAGGCGGCAACGTCCAAAGGGCAGAAACACGCTTACGGACAATGGTAAAGGCACCGCTGACTACGAAGGTAGGGTTAAGCAACGTTCACAAAGTCCCGGCTGTCTGCAGCCCTACCTAAGCCTGGGTTTCCTTAGATGGACTGCAGACTCAGCTGGAGTCGAATTTCTGTACAACTCTCCTCTGACAGGGGAAAGAAATGGATGCCAATAAAAAAAATAAATCTAGAAGTCTCCTGGATTTGGGCACTAACACCAGCCCGAGCTCCCTCTCCGCTACCACCCCTGCCTCAGCCCTGGCTGTCACCGGGGCGGGAGGCGAGGAGGTGATGCTCATCCCAACGCGCCGCAGGTGCCGAAAGATCCCCCCGTTCCCCGCTGCTCTGAAAAACAAACGCCTCTTCCCCACCCCGGTCATGCTTCTGCTTCCAACTTGCACGCTCCAAAACTTTTATTTTTCAGCACATATGGGACTGGCGAGTCGACCCATCAGGCCCCGTTTCCTCTCTCCGGAGGGCGGTTTTGCTCCCTTTCGTCCTCTTCCCAGGCGCGGGGTCCCGGGGGACGGCCGGGCTGTCAGCACCGCTTCCCTACCCACTGTACTGGAACCCCTGGCCTCCCTCCTGGGCTGCTGGGGCCACGGCGAAGCCGCCGAAACCCAGCCTTCCGCCAGCGCTCTCACCCCGCGCTGCATACGAAAGCCGCCGGCCATGGCTACAGGGGAAAAGAAAAAGAAAAAAAAAAACCAAAAAGAGACAGGAGCTAAGATGTGGCCCCCCCCCCGCCTCCAGTAATCTTCACAAAACTTTCCTTTTTCTTCTGTCTCACTTTAAACAGCCTCTTTATTGTGAAAGTATCAGGTTGGTGGTATGACAGGTTTTTTATTGTATATCCCTCACTCTGACTTTTCTTCCTAGATGGATTATAAACTCTGCAAGCTAAAATGGTTGGCTTTGTTTTCTTTCTCCCCCCCCCCCTTTTTCTTTTCTTTAAAATTTTAAATCTGGCCAAACACTCTTCAGCCTTTTCTTTATTGACA
>NC_132941.1:65564029-65589029 GCF_034638445.1 Ciconia boyciana | reverse complement strand
AGTCCAGCAAGGGAAATGTGAAACGAGGATATGCAGCCATGGGAGCCGGGCAAGAGCTTCAGACCACAAGGAAAGTAAAATAAAACCAAGGCTCATCCTCAGTAAACGCAGCTGAAACACAGGTTTGGTTTGTAGGGGTTTTCTGTGTGTTTTGTTTTAAATCACCGGCACAGTAAGTCCTGCAGCAACGCTGTAGGAAGAAACGCCAAATAAGCTTTTTAATTTCTACTTTTAAAGTGATATCCTGCTTTAGAGGATAAAATGAAGAACCATATCTAAAGCAGACTATGCAGTTTCCTGAGCAAATTGCTGAAGTACGATTCCATGACCATGTTAACAGGTAATTCAGGACGAGCAATGCGATCCAGCTAACCAAAGCTATTTGGAAAAAACCAAACCAAACCAAAACCAAACCCCAAACCTGCTGCTTCATGGGTGCTTCACCATTTAGTGAAGCAAAACCATGTGCTGCAAAACCAGCACATACTGCTACAGCTTTACACGTGGGCTTTACCCATGTCTGTGTTAGTTATTGGTTGTCACGTTGATTAAAAAAAAATAAATTGTTTTAAGGTGCCTAGTCTGTAGTTTGGGCAAATAAGGGTTACGTGCTATCTGCTGGAGAGGGACTTGAAACCTTAAACTGCGCACCAGGAGAAGGCTGGTTACTGCCACCAACCTGTATCTGCAGGACACCAGAGGCTGAAGGATCTGGCATGTAAAAATAAGTACAGAAAACGCAGCATTTAACATCCTCATTTCATAAGAAACACTATTTATCTTCTCCAGAAATCTCCAAAAGGTTACTAAAGCAAGCCCTATGTGTACTCTTCCTATGTTGTGAAGTTCTCTTACCATCAGTGACCGAATAAATGAAGTGTGTGCTGGCAGCCTGCGCTCAGCATGAGGAAATCAGCGGTGTACATTCTGCAGCAAAGGATACTCCACCACGGATGGGCCATGGCTCCGTATTTAAATAAAACTGAGGAGCCATACCCATGCTTTGGCAACTGTCAGAGCCGCATTTTTCACACAGACCGCAGCCCAGTCCCCGGTGCTGAATTCCACAACTATTCCTGTTTAACCAGATCACAGAAAAGAAATGTTCTTATTCTTTCCAAGCAGAATTTAAAGAAATCCAGTTTTTAAATTCCAAGTCAAATTTGAGGTGTTACACCTGAAATAAAATCCAGATCTCAAGGAAGGATGGAAGAAGGGTGCTTATATCTGTTTACCCTCCCCGGAGCCCAGGACGTCCCGCCGGTCAGTGCCCTTAACAGGTTCAAGGTTTCGAGTTCGTCTCCACCATTTAGGACAGGAACCCTTTCTGGGTTCGACAGGGCAGGACGGTGGCCCAAAGCGGTACAACAGGGCGATACTTCCAAAACCAGCTTTCCATTAAGGGTCTTCAATTTACATATCCCAGTTGGAAGCATTTTTCCCCCGACTTTTCTGCAAGCCCTGAACGCTGCAGAGCAAAGCCGGCAGCCGGGCAGGGATTTCTTCGGAGCAGGACTGGGGGTACCCGCTCTAATACCTTCCCACAACCGGCAGCTTGACTGGCAAAATGTGATTATTTCCAGTTCAATCCCACTGATGCTCCAGCGGGGACTGAGACAGCAACAGGAGAGGCCAACACGTACGCTTTGCAGCGGCGTAAAGCATGGGACATCCCTGTTCACAACTTGCTCGCCAACAGAAACACCAGCAGAAGCCGGGGGAGATGCTGCGAGATCACAGAATCGTATAGGTTGGAAAAGACCCTTAAGATCATCGAGTCCAACCGTAAACCCAGCACTACCAAGCCCACCACTACACCATGTCCCTCAGCACCTCATCCAAACGGCTTTTAAATACCTCCAGGGATGCACCCGCGCAGCCTGTCAAGAGTGGATAAAGTGGGATTTTTTTTTGTTGGTTTTTTTTGGCATTGTTTTTTTAACGGACAGCCCTGAAATAAAATAAAAAGGCTGCCAGAGTCACCACCAGCCACCACGCTGTTTCGTCCCTCTCGCTCCGTACATCTCCTCCGCACGCTTCCCTGCACTAGCAGCACGTTGACCGCTCCCTTTTAAGACAAAATTTTAAGTCCCCAGGAAAACAAGCTGTTTACTTGGCGTTAATTAGAGCAAATAAGACAAAGCAGTCAGCTAGTGAGATTCCTTTATTTTATCATTGCTCTTATTCGACTGTTGACAATCTCTGTGGGGTTATTCTGTATGTCTATTGCAAAATAAATCATATTTGAAGTTATCACTTCTAGTTCAGGTTTTAATTTGCTGGACTTCATTTGGGAACAAAAACATGTGTTTTCTCTCTCAAACATTTGCAATGTAATAATTAACAGGATGCCAGTATTTCAGTCCTAATGACTATCTAATCTTAGTGGTGCGTGTACGGAGTGTTTTAATATTTCATAATGTTTTATTTCAATTGCACAAGAGTGAGGCTGCAGTTGAGTTTATCCACAGATTAAATTGTTTTAAATCACTGAAGTAAAAATATTACTTCATTTCTCTGTCTTTTCTTGACAATGCAAAATTAAGAGAGTCACTCATTTTTAAAGATCTGTTGGGAAAAAATGTTCTCTCCTATTTTGCTTCGTAATGCAGTATCTTGGCTGAGTCTCCCGTGTTACCGGCAGCAGCTCTCGCTCCGCTGTTAAAGCGGAGACGATCCCACGGCAGGTTTTGACCTCTCAAGGACCAGTTCCCTGCTTCACCCCACTCCTCCCCGAGCAGAGATGCATAAACGGGTGTAAACACCCCAAAGGCGCTGCTTGAGGTCTGCCGCTGCAGCGACAGCGTGCCGAGACCAGCGGAGCAGAGGCTTTGGCTGGGAACCCACCCAGCCAAGTTTCGGGCAGGAGGCGTGGTTGTGGCACAGGTAGCTGCAACAGCACGGACCTACCCGAGCATGCCTGAAAGCATTTTAAAAGGATGTTTCTTTCACGTAATATAGAAAACCCTTTTACACAAGGGGCGTTTAGGAGCCCTAACTTCCCTTGTTCCAAATCCTTACCCTGCAAGGACACAGAACTGAGACCGCAGCTCAATGACAAATATGGTTTTAAATGTTTATGTTAAAAAACCTGCAGAACAATAAATCTAGCTCCCTTCCGTAGGCTCCTCCAAACTGTAACAGCACCATACTGAAAATTTCTAAGCTGCATGACAACAAACCTTTGTACCCATTAATTTCAAGTTCTGAGATATCTGTTCCGTGTGAAAAAAAACATGTTACTGCATAATAAAGCTTGTTACTAAAAGTATTTAATATTCATAATGTTTTAGTAAGTAGCAAACTCTCATTAAAACAAGTGTGGTGCTTGCACCACCGATTTCTAGGAGTCTTCACTTAGCAAGAACAATGCCCAGCAATGCTACTGCAACGCCTTTGTTCACAGTAAGCGTACGCTCCTGCTAGGGCATCTATCGTGATAAAAGCATTGTTTGTGTTCTGGCAGCACTGCCACCCCACATTTCTGTAGTGCACAAAATCACATTATAATGGAAATAACATTTAATTATGTAAGCATATATACACACACAAACGCGCATATACACCCTGCCTCGTGCCAGGTAACATCAGAGTAACCTACAGCACTGGAGGTGCTGGGGCAAGACACAAGTTTTGCTGCACAACAGGAGAGGAAACTGTTTTTAAAGAGCAATACTGGCAATGTTTCACTAAAATATTTATGAGCTTTATTTATGGGAAAGTCTAAATAATAATTGACGTGAATAGCATACAGGATGGACTACACGACTAAATATAAATCTTCCCCCGTCCTGGCACCTTTTTTCCTTGCAGTTTCTTAAGGCAGCCAGACTGCGACAGCATGGTCTAACGGTGATAACGCATCAGCTACATCATCACCCTTGAGATGTCTCCAAACACCGCTCCCAGCAGCAGGCACCGGCGAGCTGCCCTCCCCAGAAGCACCATCTGAGACCGACCCAGAGGACAACTGCTCCATGGACAATGCCCACACCAGCGGGACCATTACAGACCGGATTAAATATACCTCAAACCTGCTTCCACGGGCAAATAACAATAAGGGTTGCAAGACACAGGGGCCAGTCACCTAAGGGGCTCAACAACTGCACGTGGGACAGAAGGGCATGACCACCCTAACTTTGAAAACCATAGCTCAGTTTCTTCAAGCCTCGATGGGTACTTTTGACGACCAAGACTGTCAAAATATAGAGCAAACTTTCAGCAGTAAAAATAGTTAAGCACACTTCTACCAGTGAAACCACAGGATTTTGCATTACATGTTGACTGCATGAAATAATTAAGATTAAATTTAATTTATACCAATCAGCCTGAGGTGAAGGTGCATGAAATTAACTCGATGCAGTACATTCTGTATTTTACTATGCAATGTACTTTAAAAGCTGTATTGATATATCCCTGTAGTTGACAGAAGTGAGCCAGCTCCCTAAATTGAGATTAAAAAATTGTATTTATATACACACATACACATCTAACTCCCTCAACCATTCATGTTGCATGAAGTAATCCAACAATTGGTACTGATAACTGCTTGTTAAACCTTCCCAAACAGCGAAGATAATTATCATAAACCTTATTGATGCCCCATTTCTTTCTATTGAAAGTCTATAGTCTCAAAATCCTAATTGGTGGTGTAACAGTTCATTGCAATATGATAAAGCAGTGAAGAGTTAGTGACCATCTTTGACAGCTCATGGAGCACAGACAAGATCCCAGAGGATCTGCAAAGATGGGGGAAAAAGGAGACAGGAAGAAATTATAGACTAGTCAAACTTTGATATTGGGAGAGATAATGGAACAAATTATTAAAATATTTATAAGCATCTCAGGTTCATAAGGTTATAAACCACCAAACAAATCTAATCTTTTTCTTTGACAAGATAATTGGCCTCATGGATAAGGGGGGGAGCAAAAGGGGAAATATATACTGACTTTAGCAAGATTTTTATATACCTTTGCCGATGACACTCTCATAAAAAGAGAGGGAAATACAGTCTACATTAACAGAGTCTAAGGTGGATGCCAAGAAAAGTTTTAAAAAATTTAAGCAGAAGTATTTACTGCATGGTTAGAAGGGAAACAGAAACCTCTGTGTGAAACAGTATTTTGCAGTAATATAAGCTGAAAGTCTCAGTCTCTGTGTTTAACTGCCAGTACGACGTACCTGAATATACTGGCTGCTTCAAATAGTGGTTGTCAAACTGTGATGGCATTATACCTCTAGATTCTGCAATGTTTGGTTAAGCCTGGGTTGATTAGAGAGTGTACTTATCAATCCAATGCACACCAAGTTGGGATACGGTCCAAGCAGCTTATATGAAAGAATCAGAAATCAAAATTATTTTGACAAATTAAGAGAAATAGTCCAAACCAGAAAGACAGGAGAGTCACGATCAAGTGCAGAACGCAACCACTAGGAAGGGAAAAATCAATTAAACACACAGAAAGTAGTTCAGAGAGTCCCTTCCCATCTCAACTGTTCTGTGATTTTTGTTGTTTTGTAAGATTTGTACTTACTAACAATTAGGGAGGATACGGACATGATAAAAATGACAATACCACGATGATAAAGAAAAGCAGTATCTACAAGACTAAATACTGTCCTCACGGATAGGACAGCAACATACCCAGACTTTAGCAAACCCTATTATTAAAATTTTCTCACAACAGCCTTGAAATCTAGGCAAATATGATCTATATGAGCACTGTGTAAAACCAATACCAAAAAGGTTAAAGGAATAATCACCACCAGCCACTGCACGCTAGGCCACCTCTGACAAGACACTTGTGAAATACCGTGTTTCACTTTGCATCAAAAAATTGAAGACAAATTTCTGAAGCCATAATTAAAACCATAATTAAAACAGTATTTCAGAAGAGTTCAGTTCTGGAGGAAATGTTAAAGTAAATGATGTACTATAAAGCAAAGAGATGTGGTATAACCATGTAAAGCAAGTATTTGAAAGTTGAGACCAACGTGATGAATGGAGACCAGTCAATACTGTGAAAGGAATATATGTAGGTAAAATGGGCTAGAACTTAAAAGGAGAATTGGGACAACGCACTTTATAACGGAAGAAAACTTTACAATGACACTACCCTATACCGGTGCTAGGTTTCATTACAAACTGGAGGCTTCGGAAATTATTTGCTAAGACTACCAAAGTTGAAATGATGCCATATGCTGCTGCGTGGGAAAAAACAACGAATGAAATGGAGAAGAGTAATAAGAAACCACTTTTAGTTCCTACAGTAGTAAAACAGTAAATCACCTGCCGTGATTTAAGCCAGGTTCCTGTGAAACGATCTCCTTGTACATACAAGCATGACTTACAAGACAGAAGTTTCTTTAGGCCCTGAAGAAAGAACAGTAACTGGTGAGCAAGCTTCTGCAGTTTCAGCAATCCAAATGAAGGCCGTTAACTCAAACTGGAGTTCAACGGGGAGCCACTGGTGTACTGCCATGGTGCGTTTGCAGTGCTCTAAGCATGGCGCAAAAAGGGCCGGCCAGTTGCCTTTGATAAAACTGGTGTCTAAAGGTTTGCTCAGCCATTTTCTAGATATCATTACCCATCCCAGAACCCAGTACTGAACTAGCCATAAAGGGCAGAAAATGTTCTTTGAGGCCGAGATTAGACAATCGGTGGAGGAAGGGTGATGGTCTGGTATCTGCCTGCAGCAAGCGAGCACGACCTTGGAGGGAAAACACCCCTCATCAGCTTCAGCACTAACTCCTCCTCTGAAATGCCTTCAGTAGAAGGCGCTTCTACCTGATCACAGCAGAACTTTAGGACGAGCTAGTGTTTCAGTATTACTAAAATGATGAATTGAATAAGTTATTCTCATATTTTTGGCATTTGCACCTATTAATTATTAGTCTACCACCAATACTGCCTATTGTTTCTGAAGATGTTTTCAACCTTTTAGTAATATTGGTCCCTAATTTTTTCTCCCCAGAGAAGGCGAGAGCTCCTGCATAAAAATTGAGCCCACTGAAAATATGCTTCTTTTTCTACTTACCTCTTAAGATCTTTGGTAGTGTGTAGACCTGAAAAAGTCTACGTATCACGTGCAGAAAAATCACTGAGCTCCTACAGATAGATTCTTTATAAGTCAGGCCTCTGGAGGCAGCATCCTTGGAAAGCTCAGGAAAACATTCAGGACATTAATTCTTTTCATCTTTGTAAATCCATTTTGGTGGACTATGAAACGCATCCGTGACCCATCTCGCAGTGGTGGCTTTCATGCCACAACACCTCTCGCTAGTGCTGCCACCCGTTCAATGCATTGGTGGCAGCAACAACGGGTCATTTTCAATAAAGAGGGTCTTTTCAAACACCACATTTTCTAGTCCTGGCAAGAGCAGGTCATGGTGACTATCACACCAACAGCTTGACACAAGCAGTCCCCCTGTTAACATCGCTTATGACAACAGCAGGACGTTAAACCAAACCAAACAACTAGACAAGGCTAGAGAGATATTCCTTTCCACCTTACCTGCAAGCATACAGTGTGCCCTCACAAACGTAAGTCTTTTTTTCCTGGCCAAATTCAGTATCAGACAGGACACATCTCAGTGTTCCTCTGGTTGGTTCAGGAACTAGACAGGAGTCAGACAAGGGAACAGTTTTGGAATATTTGCCAACTGTATCCATTTTGATTCATTCAAAATTGAACTCGTGCAATATATATTAGAAATACTGCCCTATAAATATACTCTTGAAACTGCTCAGATGGACAGAAATCAATGGCATTACTCTTCGGTGACAAAGGACTTTGTTCCAAATGAATTAGCAGTTACTAAAAAAAAAAAATCTTAAACTTCATAATTTTATCATTTTCCACAGCGTCATTCCAATAAGCAGGTATAGCGAGGACAAGAAAAGCCTTTTTAAATTAAAACTATGTACTTTCCCCCCATGTTTTTGGCCCAGGAGTAGGCAAGGTTCAAGCAGGGCCCTGTGCCGTCGGTGCAGGGACTTCTGAAAGTGCGGTGAGGTGGGAGCCTTCTCCTCACCACAAACGGCAAAGTGTCAGCAAGGCGGGAGGGTCTTGAAATAACATAAATAAGCAATGTACTCCAGAGGTGATAAATATTCGAGGTCTTTCCCCCCTGAAATCCAGCTCTCTGCTTCAGACACACAAAGCATTGCCAGCCCTGATAACGGCACGGATGAAACTCCGGGTGCCTACAAAGGAGAAAGCGGTAAATAGTCACGGACCCACGGCATCCGAGCCCCGAGACGCACGAGCCAACAGGAAAGCCTTCACAGTTCAACGCCTGGAAGTTCAATACTGACCACATTGATATATCCAGATGAAATAAACTGGATAAGAGTTTCCCATACGCTAGACTTGCATGAAGTGAAGGCTACTGTTAAACTAAAGGCTGGGAGGACATCGTGAGGTTTACGCTGTGCTTTCGTGGAAGTGACCTAAGAACGTACTGTGGCACGCTCACAGTTCACATTATAAAAAGATATTCTTACTTAGTGCATTGACTGTTAGTAATAAAAATACAAAAAGTCATTTGTGATAGCATCACACATGGAATTTAAATACTTACAGAAATTAAGAGATGAATTTTTTTCGTATTTGCTGAGATACAGTGGAGTCTTAATGGGTGTACCCTGCGTTCCTAAAGCAAGACCTTCTCCTTAGGTATCAAAGGGATTTTGTGAATACACACATATACACGCACACAGTGCACACAAGTGTGAAAATGTTTTTCTACTGGTACATGAATGCTACTTTTTTTGCTACAGCTGTGGGAGCTGGTTTCAGTCAACCTACCTCTGAAAAGCAATGTTTAAGTGTCGCTGCCAAGTATCACCATAATAAAACGTGCTTATTCCGGCAGTGTCCGTGCCAGAGGGGGACCGCGGGCCGTGGTCTGAGCTCTGGATGCTCCCTCTACCCTGCGCCAGCTCTGTTCATTAGTTAACACGCACCTATGCAAATCGCAGGGCAGAAGAGCTCCTAAAATACAGCTGCAGAAGGGGGGAGATGCCTCCCTACGCTCTCCGCTCCGTGATGCCTGTAGCCACAGCTGACTTCTTTTTAGACAGCCAGAAAACAGAGAGGATGGCAATAATGAAGGAAGTTTGTTCCTGAGACCCCAAAATATATTCTTATTTAAAATAATTTACACTTCAAAACGGACATCTGAGAAAAACGAATGCTGGCTTTACTTAGAAACTACGATACACAAACACCAGCTTGGCCAAGAGCAGCATGAGCAGCCACACGAACACCGACCTTACCAGGTGATGGAGTAATTCACAGGGACACATTACGCTTCATGATAGCACTTTATTTAGTAATGGAGATCGACTGGTCCTTGCATGGATCATATTAGCTCGGCTCTAGTCTATCAACCATGGTTTTGCACACACCGTGAAATATTTTTACTTTACGTGGTTCATACCTGCACTTTGTATTTAATACTGAACAGCCTACTAAATCCACACTGTAAATGTATGGGCTTTTTTACCGCGTGTTCAGAGAGGGAGAAGATGAATAAACAGTAAACCCAATTAACCTTCACAGGCCCAACGGTTTGCGTAAAACCCGAAACAGGTAGCACGAAAGGCAGACGGGCGATGCCGGGGCGACGGCGGGAAGGTGGGTGCCTCTCCCGGCCGCGGCCCGGGACGTACACCAAAGAGCTCCTCGCCGCGTGAGCCGTGCAGCCCTTCCACTTGATGTTGCACAAATGCAACTTTCAAATCGCTCTTCAGAGGGGTCCCTCGGCGGGGGCTGACCGGCTGCAGGAGATCAAAGCCCCCCGCGCCCGCCCCGGCCAGGCCCTTTCATCTGGGCTGACAGCACCCGCGCCGAGGCACCCGCGGCTCCTAAGGAGGCCAGATAAAAGCGCTCCATCGCTGTCCCCACAGCCATGCGGCGTGCCTACAGAACTAACGATAGGTAATTAAAGGCCTGTATGGATACGCTACGGCAACAAAGATGCGCAGAAACAGCTCATTAAACAAACAGGACGCAAACTATAGCAATGCATAATTAAGTCAACTCCTTGAATAACATTTTTTGTTTTTCTTTTCACGTTGCATTTCTTCCTGCTAAAAAGACGGACTTATGAAGAAAACTGTGAGCTGATTCCCTGCCCGCCACCACTGCCAGCTAAAGGAATTACGAACACGAGCAAAAACCCGAAAAACCACCCAGCGACCACCAGCCCGCTCTTCCCATGCTTGTGCTGGCCTGGGCAACCGCGCGGTCCCTGTGCCTTGTGAAACACACGCTCGGATGCTTTAGTCCGAGCTTCTAAAGCTTTAGATGCTTTAGAAACACAGGACAGATGCTTTAGTCCTTCCTCCTGAGCAGTTTCTCATACTTCTACCAACTCATACAACCGGTAGTTGAATCTGCAATAACAGATCTACTACGTTTGCTGTTAAAATGCTCCTGAAACTCTATTTAACACACTTCCAAGGAGTTTAAACCCCACCGTTTTAACAAGAAGCCCACGCTACAGCTCAGCACTAGATGCCAGGAACAGGTTTTTTGTTCTGCCTTTCCAGAAGAGCCCGAGGAAAGTGCTACTCCTGTCAATAATCCTTGTTTTAGCCGGGTAAGCTTTTAAGACCACTGCAATTGTTCTCCAACCAGAGAAATGATATCACTTGGATATCAACTGACACTTTGATTTTGCCGTTAAAAACATGTTTTTGTATTTCCTCCTTTCCAGCTGGCTATTCGAGATACCTACACAGGCATAAAATACTGAAATGGTGTTAATGATAAATTTTGCCCCAGCGGGTACGTTTCTGTGAGACCGTAAGGGGGGTGGCATTATTTTAATGTCTGGATTTGCTTGAGTATTTTGATTTTTACAAGAGTTATCCTTTTTAAAAGTCGTTTATCTTTCTGCTGACGTAGAGGCTTCGACATCCTCTTAAAAAATAGAAAACGGTAACAAATACCTGAAAGCTCTCACACACACAGTGCCATGTGCTGGCGAAATAGATATATTTTTTAAAGGCACTATCCGGAGCATTTGGCAGAGGAGCTGGCGGCGGTGCCGAGCGTTGCCGCCGTCACTGCGGGATCCAGCCGCGTTTTCGGCTGCTGCCGCGCGGAGACGAAGCCCCGGCGTCCCCGGGGAGGTGGCGAAGGCTCTGTCGCTCGCACCAAACCTCCTGCCAGAAAACCCACTTAGTGGCAGCTTGAAAGGTCACCTCAGCAACACAACTTCCATCTCCACCGAAAGCCACTCGTAAGGCTTTACAAATATTTGGAGTCTGATTCTCCAAATACGATTTGTCAAAACAACACAGTGTAACAGCAACGCGCCCAAAGAAAGCCCCTCTATAAATAGCCTACCAGGGAAAAAAATGTTTGCTTTATTTGCTGCATGTGAGAGGGAGGTAAAACCTAAACAAACTTTCAACGCGAGCTGAGTTTACATATTTAAACTTCAACGGTGCCAAAGTTGCAGCCTAACTGGCACCGAAAAACCTAACAAAAAAAGTCATATATTGACAAAACACACAGTCATAATAAAACCACATCCAGTTAATAACTTTGAGAACTAATGTTAACTCCTAGCACAATAGAAAAGTCTCCTTAAACACAATAAAGCAGTGATATAATTTACTCTCAGCTCCTTTTCAAAACATTACTCTCTGCCCACAATCACATTCAGATTACAAAATTCCTTTTGTAGTTTTCTCCTAGCTGTGGGAATAAAATAAACCACTTAGATGACAGTAAAGTGTCTGTAAAATATATAACAGCAATAACTCCTGGTGGAAACGCGGCAGATATTTATACAGGAGCCAAAGCACGGAGCATTGTAAAAAAAGGCGAACGCCAAGGAAGGGTGTTTGTTTTGGGAGGCCTCTTCTGGCCGAGGTCCCAGGGCAGGCGGGTGCTGCAAGCTCCTGCCACGGCATCAGCCTGGTGCCCGCCGCGGCATCAGCCCGGTGCCCGCCGCGGGCTGCGGGGTGCTGGGGCAGACCCCCGCCCCGCGGCACTGGCACGCGAGCACCCCTGCTCCTCGGCGGCGCGGGACCGGGGCAGGGCACCGCTCTCCCGGGGCCAGAAAAGGAAGGGCTCAACAGCAGCTAGCGATAACCTGCCTTAATTAAAGGCAACGTAGTTCCACGCTGTTTCGCAGTTGTATAACCTGTATATGTATCAAGTAATAACGTAAGGAATGTTATTTATCAAATACAATATCCATCACGCCCGAGTAACCGATGTGGATGAGTTTCTGTCATGGAAGGAAGGATGCTCAGTGGTTTAACCAACGGAGAAGTCCGATTAATTTTCCTACTAATTTCTACACGAGGCCACGTCAAGGTGGCCATCGTGACCACGACTACATGGAGAGTTAACCTAAGTGGAAAGACAGGCTGAGAATATAAAAAAAGTAAACAGCGATTCTGTCCGTGCAAGTCCTGGTTGTAATCAGTCCTCTCCTGTCCTTCACGTAGCAGCCAAGGAGGAACAGAGAAGGCAAAGTCTCCAAAGACTCCACTTCTAAAAGCTATTTCACTGCAGATTTAATCGGGGCAAGGAGCTGGCAAAAGCAGCTTTTGTCCCGATGTCTCTGCCCCCTAGTACCACAGCTTGGCACACTAAAGCAAAGCAGAAATACTTTCCACAGAGCAAAGGGAGGCCGAACATTTTATGTTCGGTGGTTACGCCAGTGTTGGAGGGATGGAGCTGCACCGAAGCCTGAAGCAGCGTTTCCCCCAGGCAGATCCTCCCCTGCCTGCAGCCCTTGAACGGGACCGGGGCATGCAAACCCACCTTACTCGCTCCTACCACCAGCAACATCTGGCTGCAGCTGGAGACCACAGTCATATCTTGCTCGCAGGCTTTGCGGCAGAGAGACGAATTAGTAGGGTCTTTCTGCGACCAGAGAACAAATGCATTAATTTGGCTATATAAAAAGTTACATAAAATTTGAGGTCGGCCAATGTAAATCAAATGCCCTAATGAACGAAGCCCCGGACGGCCACATTATTATGTGCGTTATGGGGAACATACCCGTTTAGCAACAGTCACTGGTTACATCTTTTCAATATGTTTAAATATGTTCTCATGGAATTTAACCAATTGCTTAATTCCTTGATGAAAGAAACCGAGCTTCTACATCCAAATCTACACTTTTAAAGCTGAAAAAAGAAAACATGGTTGCATCCGCTACTGCAGAGCACACCCTCCTGCAAAATCAACGGCCTTCGCTTTTGTTTAGGGCTTTTCTTGTTTGTTTGTGAGGGTTTGTTTTTGGAAGCATTTGCAAACAACATCAATTTCAATGTGAAATCCACAGGGTCAATGAAAAACGTCAAAATATTTTTAATACTACGAAATTTTATCACTCTGGGCAGGAGGACGTGCAGGGCTTTGGCACATGCTACAGCCCTGAGTCACGGCATCAGGCCGGCACAAAACGCAACGTCTCTGACAGCATCACCCTCCTCAAAGCATCGATCACAGCTCTCCTGTCCTTCTCAGCTGGGTCACGGCCAACGGTCGGTGAAGGCACGCAGGCATCCGCGCCAGCCCCAGGAGACAGGTTCGGCACAGGGAAGTCTCAAGTAACTCAGGACTGAAATAGCGTGAGCTATTCTGCTAAGCTTGATGAAACGTGGTTTGTTAAACTTCTTTTTTTGCATTTATAAGTTCTGAAAAACATCTGTTGTAAAATTACTCAAGAATAAAATAGTTTAAGTTCTACGAAGACGAAGTAAATATTACTCACGGCAATTCTCAGAGCAAACCCAGCGTTCATCTGCAAGAACTGGTTGGTCATGGACACTCAGAATGCTGGTTCCTCGCGATCACTAGAAGCGAGGGGTTAAGTACTAGAGCCTTCATCCTCACCATACCACTTTGTGCCAATGTGAGATGAAAATCTTTGATGGTTACAGATACAAAAAGCCAGAAGGATCTCTATTGTTCTATTTTTTTAATAAAGTAAATCTTAAGTTAATTTCCAAGAAAAACCCAAGAACGTTTTCCGTGCTTAAAATTATTTGCCAAACTTGACAAGTTTATGAATACTTCTCCTTGACTTGACATTTTTCAATGAATAAAGTATTTGAGCAAATAATTTGTCAGAATCTAATTACTTTACTTCTTTGTGTACTTGTATACAAGTCTTTGAATTCAAATGAGAAGTTATTATTAGGTTTACTGTCTAGGACCAGTTGACATTATAAAAATCTAAAAATCCCCCAAAACAAAGACACCCATGAGAGCACGTTCCGATTTAGTTCAGCTGAGAATGAACCGCTTGAGTTTCAGAAGAAACAGAAATTAACTTCAGCTCCCTCCTGGAGGGCATTGGGCCAGTGGCTTCTTTGACTTTGAGAAAGATTTACAAGAATACATACATGTGTATCAGCATTAATGCACACCATTAATTGAAATGGTTGTTTAGATTTCATATACACATATTCTAGACAGATTCATTCTGGTAAACACATTTTCAATAGCAGCTATTCAAGAATAGAAGACATATGATAAACTTACAATGGACATACACATCCTTGCACTGGCGCTCAGCAAACACCGATGCATTAAAAAAAGCATTTCTTTGGGTAAATCCTACCCACTGTCGTGCTGCAAAACCAACCAAATACACAGCAGTGCAACCCTGCCGTTACTAATAACGCTATTAAAAATAACAATTCATAATAACTCTCAATGGCTAAAAAGGTGAACAGGGACATGGGAGCGACTGCCGTTCCTGCGCCGGTGTCAGAATACCCCTCGAAACCGCCACGTTTTCCCCCAACACGCTGATAACTGCTCCGGAAAGGTGGCGAGGGGCAGGAGGGCTCGGGCAGGGCCGGTTGGCAGAAGCCCAGGCAGCCATCCGAGGTGCAATTCCAGTTAACGGGAGTCGGAGCTGTGTACGCAATCCAAAGCGCCGGGCACAAAGGGACCCCGAGGAGCCGTAAGTCTGGCAGCCAAATGTAAATACTGGGGGAGTAACTTCAGCCCCTGTAGACTTTACACCTTCAAAATGTTCTACCACAAGTTCTCCATGGCCAAGAAACACCATTAGGCTTTTCAGGCATAACGACACCTTACAACAAAGGCAACGTGGGGCAAAAGAAATGAAGGAAGCTGTTGGTAGGAAACAATACAGCCAAAATTCACTAATTAAAGCAGAGGATGACGGACATTTTTAAGTAGAGCAGCATTAGTCACCTCTTAAGTTTCCATATATATGTTTTACAATCTGCAAAAATAATTTTCTTTAACTTTTTCTGCACGTTATTTTCAAAGTTGTTTTACTGCATATAAAACCATCACACTTTGGAACCACACATAGGCTTTCTGCATAAAATATCACCTTATCTCTGTACAAGCAAACTATTTAACTCCCTAGAGCTATTTAGCTAACCACTTGCTGTGACCTCTGAATTCTTATCCTGAATTATATTTTTATGTGCTATATAAAGGTACTGTTATGTTACTGTTTTTATTTCAGGTGCCAAAAAGGACAAGTTTATTGCCAACTGTGCGCTCTGTATCTTTTTTTTTTTTTTTTAAAGACTTAACTGACCCAGCAGTCTAATTTGTTTTTAATTCACAGGTGAATGGCTTATGAAGAAAATCACATTTAGTATGAAGAAAAAATAAACAAATCAGTAATATCTGGAGAAAAATAACCAACAGCCCGAAGTGTCGCGCTGCTGGCATGACTGGAAAGCACTGTACCAGCACAGAGAAGTGCTCCTCTTGACGTTACGTTTCCTTAACACATCGTTTGTAATTCCTACCAAGACGGCTGTCAGAGCACCACGTCTTCGGAGATCCCTGTCGCAGGGTCCTGCGGCACGGGCAGGGACGCCGGCTGAAAGCCCTGCCCGTGCCACGAGGAAGGGGAGTCGCGGAGCCAGAACACGTCCATCTCTCCCCATGTGCCTCCAGGCACGGGAGGTCTCTGCGCCGGAGCGCAGAAGAAAGCGTTTCCCGCTGCCCAGGTCCTCCCGTGCCCCGTCCTAAAACTGGAAGCAAAACCATAATATGCCCGTCTCTGGTACAACCGCCTTCCCAACGGCACTTCACTGCTTATTACAAGCCTGCAATTAAAGAAACCAAAAGGCTTATTTAATCTCCAGCTTCTTCTGCACGCTTAACATCATAAAACAATCTACTTGAATGCAACTAGGAGTTGCACTGCAACCGCGGTAAACCCGAAATCTCTGCCAAACTCACCCACCTACTATCAAACCTTAACCCTGATGATACACAGAAAAAGGGGCTTTTTGACTAAGAACCATGGAGACAGCATAAAAAAAAGCAAAAAAGACGGCTTACCAAGCAGTAGACCTCTGTGCTATGAACATTATAATACTACAATCCCAGCAATGACAGCAAGTATGTTTGTAATAAAACATAAACAGGGACGGCGTGGTCCTACAGCCAGTGGTGGTCTGCCAAGACGGCGTTACAGAAGGAAAGCTGCCGCTGCCGGGAAGCCCCTGCAGCCCCGAGAAAGCATCTCCCTGTGTAATCACCGGTGTCTTCACGGCTCCCCTTAAGTCAACAGAAGGAAGATCATTATCCATGGCATTACTAGCATTAGGACAAAAAGAAGATATTGTTTGCTGCTGAATTAGGCATAAACCTGAATAATCTTTCAGGAGAAATTCCAGCTGCCTTTTATCAGCAGGAGAAACATCGCACTCCAAAAGTGAATAAAAGGAGGGAACGCATCGGACTGGCGAAAGCCACGCCGACGCCGCTGGAACAAGGCATTGCACGTTGCGCTGGGTAACGCCGAGGGTTACCCTGAGAGGCGGCGGGGGCTGCGGGGTGGAGGAAGGTGCTGCTCTCACCAGCGTGCTCCGGCCCTTGAGAGCACACGGCTATTTCTACACGGCAACGTGCGCTCTTTCAACGAGAACAGCAGAAACGGTGAGAGCCACTGCTAGCACAGTCCCGTTTACCCGCGCTGGCTGTATGCATGCTCCAAAAGCAAATACTGCAGTTTGGAGTTGCAAATTGAAAGCTGAGAGGAGGAACAGGTAACTGAAACCTTAATTTGCAGTGAAAAACTGTACTGTACTCTGGTTAAAAGGACGGGTAAGCCAGCTCAGAGCATTATGCACACAGTTACGGGGCCTCTAGTCCAAAAAAGCAATGCAGCTAACCAAACAGCACTGTGTTGGATAGACATTATCATGTTTCGTTAATGGTTGAGGAAAAAATACCTTTTTTACAGGCTAAACTAGACATTTATCAAGTTACAAGACATCATCTCCTGCTCACACTTCAGCTTCTCCCTGAATGATTCATACTGCCCAAAGATGAACCTCCACTATTCTTCCCCCCAACTTAAAAAAAAAAAAATTAAAAGAAAAAAAAAAAAAAGACTTGTTCCTGAGAAATTTAGAACTTCCCTTTACCTTCTATGACGTTGTTTCTGTGCTTTTGGAAGAGGCAGCTGGTTCCTATAGTGAAGCTGCAGGCTCCACCCCAGCCTACCCTTCCTGCATAGCCTATAGCCTGTCCATGAAGTCCGATGGCTGCAATGCAGCCCACGTCAGAGCTCCTCCTTATACAACCGAAATGCATCCTTTCCAGGATCTTCCTGACGTTTGAACTGTATTACGGATCGTAGTCTGGAAGCCAGCAGAGATGTCTTCTAGATGTCCATAGTAAGAATTACATTTCATTAAACCCCAACCTGAAATTTCAAATAATTCTACTATTGTAGTAACAGAATAGCTTTAAATAACCACCTGCCCCAGATATTTTCCTTCTTATTTGTGGTAAAAATGGAAGAGATTTAGTTTTCTAAACAAAAAACTCATACAGAAAGGCAGTCAAGAAAAATAGCTGCTTTTTTGAGCATTTTCTTCTGTCTTCTGTGACATTAAATCTTTTGTGCCGTTACATGATTGAACCCATTCCCACATAGAGGATCAAGGAAACCATAAGCAAGCAGAACATCTGTACAAGGAGACAGGCCACCACAACAGACCCCAATGAACTCCATGCTGAGTAAGGAACTATTATTTGCTCCACAGGCAAATACGATTTACACAGACAATGAAACGATCCTTCAGTTACTTAAAGGGTCTTAAAGCCCTTAAAGCGAAGTTCTTCACAAGCCAGGACCTATAAAACTTTTGAAAGACAAACCACTGAAAGAGATGGGCAAAACTGAGAAGGGATAACTGCTCCGCATCTGAAGCAACAGCTATGAAAGAATTACTCTTTTATCAATAACATACTTGTCTTTAAAACACTTCAAATTACGTGTTTCCTAAAGGATTCACCAGTTGAAATGGAAACAGAATGACGTATGGAGATTGTTTCCCTGCGTACCTCTGGGAATATCAGGAAAGGACAGAACCACCGCGGAAAGACGACTGCACCTTCCCCTGCTGCGTTGGGCAGCTGGGGGGGAGCTTTGAAAAATGAGGGATTGTTATTTGCTCATGGCAAGAAAGAACCTTTATTCTTACGAATGACTGATTATTTAATTAATTGTGATTTAAGGGAATTAAAATGCTAGGAAGAAAGCTGGCAAGGACTTCAATGATTAAAGAGATGCCCCAGTCACAGCCGCCCTAGACGAGGAACGTCTTCGGTAAAAATTTCTATAAAGCAAGAGAAACTGAACTGTTATTTCCAAATTGCGTGTTTTTACCATGGCATTCCAAAAATGCTTTCAAAACCAGAACCAGTGTGGGTCTTGAGTTTTCTTCTTCCAGAAGCTTGTGGGTCGGGACCATTACAAAAATAGAAAGAGAAGCCAAAAGTTACTGCAGTTCAACAAGTCATGTGAAGTTAAACCAGATTAAGCTTTCTCTAAATACAGTTACAGATCAATTTCCAAAACTGGCCCGAGTCGAGATGCTGAAAAAGCCCTGCCTGCCTATACTTGCAGCTGCGCAAGAAAAAAAAACCATTTTCTGCGGTTGAGATGTAACACAGGTCAGAAAAGAGGCCCAAAGACTCATTCCCATAAGTTGTATCGTTGTCAAATTCAGCCAATCCAAGTACTAATCAGCGAGCTAAAAAGGGCAAGAAGATGATGAAGAGTGTGGCTTGGAAGCGACAGGGGAACCAAATATGCATTTTTACTTCCAAGGGGCAGGGTGCAGAGCAGCGGCTGGGAGAAGCCAGCTGGAAACCCGCAGAGCCACAAACCAACAGGGACCGAAAACGCAGCACCAGACGGCAGCGAGGGAAATGAGGGTATTGCTTGGGAGACCGGGCTGGGGCATCGGAAATGTAATTTCTCGTAATTTATTGCTGCTGCCCATCAGTACGCGGTATTGATCTGAGGGGGGGTAAGAGGAGAACCACGCTAGGAAAGCCGTTAGCGGGCAAGAGATCAGTACTCGGGATGCTCGCAGAAGGTAAGCGAAAGCAGAAATTCAGAGTGAGCCAGATCACCAGCGCTGATAGACTTTGGGTTTCAATAGGCTACTGGGGAGGACATTATCTGCTCGCTTTTCACATCCATAATGAGAATTAATTTAAATAAAAGTGGAACTACATATCACAACCCATTAATGAAGGAACATAATAAGAACAGATCTTGACTGAAGCCTACATCACATTGCAGAAAATGTGCTTCCCACAAAAGTTCTACTATCAACATTTCTGAATAATTAATTCAGAAATAAAAGCAGTTTCAAGGTTAGCAAGGTTCCTTCAACGCTCTTTGAATAATTCGCAATATTCAACAACTTCGAGCATAGCAGTGCACTTGGAGTTGTCTATCACATCACACTCAGATGACCTAAGGAAACGCAGAAATACATGGAACAGTAAAACATAACCACCTACAAGAAAATAAAAATCAAACATACTCAGAGATAAAAACTAAATTTAATGTGTGTTCCCGAGGGATGGAAAACGAAACACGGAAAGGGCTATATTGCATTGCATTGGCGGAATGAGATGCAAAACGCATACGAAAGGCTTCCATTTGAGCTGTTAAAACCGCACGCTTTGGAAACGCGGGGCTCTGCAACGAACAACACTGAGGTCTGGTGTCAATTTAAATGCACTGAACACCAGGAAAATGCCCCCAACTAAGGCTTCAAACTTGTACAGCACATTTCCACTCAACCCAACTAGATTGCCTGTCACATCTGACATGGCTTGTCAAAAGTTATCCTTCACTGCTCATGGGCAACATGGAGGGTCAAAAGACCAAATACAATGGTCCAACCCATCCCATTTTTTTTTCCTTCAGAGCAGCAGATATTGAACTCGAAGATGACAAGACAGAGCAGGTTGAAGCGGCTGCCAGAGAAAGAGAAGCTGTCCAGAGCCGCTGATCTGAAGGAGAAAAACCAGCCGGTCTGTGCATGTCATGGCCGGGGCTCCGGCACTGACAGTCTCGCACAAAAGGGAGTGAAAAGCCGAGAAACTTGAAGTGGCCTTTGCAAACCATTTCAGCCGTTAAAAAGGAAAGACGCGGTCACCCGGCTATGTGAAACGCGCCACGTAAGCGATTGAAGGGGAGAAGGATGTCCTCCGTTTCGTTAATCTGCATCCGTATGAACCAGAGGTGATTTTTTTCAGTCTCGGAAAAAAACCTGAATTTTAAGAATAGCTTTCGAAAAATAAGCTATGAGCGAGAAATAAAACCTTGAAATGAACCTTTGAAAAAAGCAACACCTTTAAAAGCAGCTCAAATCTTTAGCAATATTTTCAGTCCAGAGGCTTGCTCCTTCTGACAGCAGAAGACATTAAACGATAATTTATGGAAAAGCGATTTATTAATAGCTGCAAACATAGACGGTGCCATAAGCCTGTTCCAGTTAGTAGCCTCATGCCTATTTGAATGGACAACTGCAGAGATTTTCCACAATATCGCTGGCAAAGTTGCAGTCACGTGCTGCGCTGCAACAAATCTCGGCGCATCCATTTCCTTCAGGTGCCCGACACCCTCCTTACCTCTCCACTATCACACGTAACCCTATCGACTTCTAGTTGTCTTTGTTACCAACAAGAATCCCAACTTGTTTCTTTTTTTCTTCCTCCATAATAATTTGAGGTTCACGTACCTTTTCTTCTAAGCAAGTAAACTTACAATTAAAAGACATCTGTGGAAAAATCTCTCTGTACGCCGAGAAAAATCAAGGAGCAAACGTGCATCCAGTTGTCTGCCTGGGAAAACCCAACGCAGAGACCCCAAGTTCATTGATTCCTGCACGGCGATTGGAAACGTTTGCCCTGTGAAGCTACCCGGGCAGACGGTGCATCCCCGGGGGATGAAGGCAGGAGGAAGGGTGCACCCAGCGAGCCCCGAAGGGACGGCACCCTCCTCCTCGCCTCCCTCGGGAGGGCACGGCGACCACGGCAAGGATGGGTGGGACGGGGTGGGAGCACTCCACCCTCCACCGCCTGGCCTGGGGCGAGCAGAGGAACTCCCGTCCACCACGGCAGAGCAGCAGCTCCCTCCATCCGTCCCCGCAACGGTGACCACGAAGCTCGCCGAGATCCTCAACCCTCGGCACGCACGTGGGTAACAGGCGGTGAACAAATGCCCTGAGAAGCAATCGCACGCAGGCGCGGGTTAATAACAGGGTATTTCCAACCTCAATCCTTTTTTTATGTGGCTGTCTTTCTGTTTTAATCACCTCAAAAGCAACATCAACTTAAATTAATGAGGGAACCTGGAGTTACCACCACCGAGCAGGTGCAGAAAGTTCACGTTTGCTGCTGGTGGCAGTGGTGGCAGTGCTGGCTGTACCCACAACCGTAGACAGAGTGACATTTTTAATACATGGGTGCCTAAAAAATTAGTATTTGATTATGAAAACTTGCATTTTACACCCTTATGTAATTTAACATTTTTCATTCTTTCTGGACTGTGTTCAGTTTTGCTGGATAACCTTTTTATCCAGCCTACCATGTGTCTCACTGAATTTTAGCATTTCATATTTATGCCAATATATACTATTTTCTTTCACAGACTTTTGGTAGCGGCTGCTCTCTTATGTAAGGTCCTTCAGATCACTTAAATGCATATATACATTACTATAGATATGTATTTCACCTCCTTTGCATAAACAATCCTTCTGAATGAATAAAGCTAGTATTTTAGATATTTTTAAGAATTTAATCTTCAGTTAAGAAGAAAAATAAAATTCTAATATCCTAGGTTGAGTTCCCATATTTGCCTTTTCAAACTGTTTCTCGCTCACCCCCGTTTCCCCCGTACCTCTCCCTGGGTTCGGGGAGGAGGACGCAGAGGTGCCCGGCTCCTGGCGGGTTGCGGGCACCGTGTGCCACGGACGCGCCTGCCCCACCGGCTTCGTTTCCCTTCAACATCCCGACGCTCTCGTCATATTCATGAGCTGCAATTTAATTCAAGTGCACTCAAGTTCCAGCACACACAAAGCGGCCGAGAGCGCGGCGCTGTGTGCGAGGCTCCATCTGAGGAGGGGGAGATGGGTAAATATCACCGCGGCGGCCGGCGTGAGAGGATAACCTGCCCACACATACGCCGGCCCAATTAGCCGAGGCAAAAAGAGCTTTGATTCCCCAAAGAGTCAAAGAAAGTCTTCGCAATGCTCTCCATCATCCAGCCGGAGACGAGGCTACCGCGCGGTCCAGCACGGTCTGTACAGCGACACCGAGCGCTAAAGCTACGCCCCAAAGAAAGAGGAGAAGATGCCGAAGATGAGAGCTTATCGTTTGTCGTTTCATCAGCTGAGAGCTGTAGATTCAAAGTGGTTCTTCAGCACTGAAACACGTGGAAGGGAACAGCCTTACCTCTGAGGGCAGAGAAGCAGCACCCTTACCTGGCGTTACCTGGGCACGACGGAAAACCCACCACCAGAGAAGTGGTGTAACAGCCTTTGCCTCAAGGCACCAAGAAGTCTTTAACATAGAAAGTCTAAAAAAAAAAAAAAAATCTAGAGAAAAGAGGAATTCCAAACTTAAAAATAGTTACTGAAAGCATATTAAACTAATCTGATTAACAGACTTCTCCCAGAACTACTCTATTATCAAACACAGCCCAACCAGTGAAGTCTGCAAGAAACTCCAGGCATTTCAAGTACGCAAATAGATGTGTCTAACGACTGACTCCATCCTTAATTTACTTGGCTTACTAAATCACTCTGATAACGCTCATTTTCAGAACTTTCTGAAAATAAAGAAATAAAAAAACCACCAAGAAACCCAAAGAGGAATGAGATGTATGAATGTACAATATCAAATAAGGAAAAACACGAGAAATCAATAAATTAGGAGCTAAGGAAAACTTAATACGGAATTGGAGAACACAACTGTACTCAATAAAATCACTTCTTTAAATAGAAATAAAATTATAACTGGGTGTACAGTCTGACGCCGTAACACTTGGGGTTTTGAAGAAAACATTGTAGTCCAAAGGCTTTCAAAACCAAAATTATCTGGTTTAAGAGCAAGAGAATGTGCACTTTTATGGCGTGCCTGATTAAAAAGGCTCAGCGATTTCTGAACTAACAAAGCCTGCCTGAAATATGCGGTCCTTTAATCCCACCGCCGCCCAAGCCCGTGCCCAAGTCGAGCAGACCACCTCTGCGAGCGTGCCATTTCCGCACGCCGCTCCAGGCTAAACACTCGCTGTGTATATACTAGTAAATTCAACAGCCTCTTTAACATCCCAGAACGAATTACTGACAAGTCATTTTTTGCTCCATATTGCAAGTCAATGTGGCAACCCTGTTTTTTTTCCTATTACAAACATGTACTGTACCTCGGCTCAGAGCCGTTTGGATGCTGATACAAGATTCATAATGGCTGTCAGAATCTGCAATTTTTCCTTTTGTTTTATGAGGTCAGGCAATATTACCTGCACTGATGTATTCCATTTCCCCAGCTGAAAACCTTCTCATTTGAGCACGACAGGTTGAGGGAGTCATGATTTTGCAACCTAGCATGTGAAACACAGCGCGAGGGGGCAGGTGGCTAACCCCACGTTCTCCTTTTGCTCTTGTCCACTGGCAACAGTAAATTAAACTGTCAAAAACGGAATTGTCCTGTCATCAACAAAGCTATAGCTTCACAAGTATTGCAACATCAGATATATTTCTAATTCTGCATTTCCCTGCACCTGTAATTTCATCAGGAACTCGCACTGGACCATGGTGAGAAGCTGTCCAGGGGACACTGGCACCGCGAGCTCCTTGGGAGGCTTGACATGGCATTTCAAAGACAGAAATTAATGAACAATACCGGCAATTTGTTATATAGAAAAAAAAAAAAACGTTTGGCGCAGGGTCCTGACCTTCCGCATTGCTCCGCAGCCCGGAGGAGGGCAGGGACGCTAACGGGCTGCGACGCGGGGCACAAGGAGCTGCAACAAAGGACCGACATCGAAACGTATTTAAATGCATTAATTGCACAGATAGAGTGGACTTGCACTGCAAAACCTCGTGTCTTCCTTTCGGCCACTTCAGAGATTAAAAGCGCCTCCGACAAGTTTTCTCTCCCATCGAATGGGGTTTATTCCGGTGCACGTTGCTTCGTGAGCCGGTGGCAGAAACAATAGTTTTTGGAGAGTAAATCCAGGTCACTTCATTTCAAATTTGGAATATTCAAACCAATGTTTCCTTTTGTCATGCAGTTCCCCAGGGGTCACTTTAAAGGCACACGATTAATCACAATCTTCATTCCACGATGTAAATCTGGTTTCAATTTTTCACTTGGAGATGACTTCTACCTTTTTTTAACCTGCTTTAGACCTGTTTGTGTAAGTTACTAACCTCACGTGTTCCACAGAAGCACAAACTGTCCGGAGAATATGTATGTTTAGCAAAACAAATAAAATACTGCCAAAATATTGTTTAAAAGCACACCTAACTAAGCAGAATATCCAGCGAAAGTAGTAGACAAATTACGATCATTAAAGTGAAAGGGAGCATCTCTTCTGATATGCTGATAAACCAGAAAAAAGGGCTTGTTGTTATTAATTCAACGTAGCAATCATTGTTTTAGATTACCTCTATAAAAATTCCAAGCTTATCAA
>NC_132941.1:65399029-65559029 GCF_034638445.1 Ciconia boyciana | reverse complement strand
AACTATAGCAAATGTCAAGCGATCAAGTCTTAAAAAAAGCTTTTTCGTTGGGTTTTTTTCCCCTTTAGTGCAAGGCCAAGCCTCAACTTCTTGCATGAAGTGACATCTGCAACTATTGCTAGTCAAAGGCTCACCGGAGCCTGATTAATTGTTAGTCCAAGGGGATTTTTGTTGGTCACGGACCAATGAACTACATGGAATTTCCACGGCTGTGACAATACCGAATTCTGCTCTTATTGCAGCGGCCACTCAAATAGCAAGTACTGTGGTATCACATATTTGTGCTGCAGTGAAGTGTCAGGAAACCTTGGACTCGAACAAGACTTCTTTCAAGAGCATACACAATGTTAGGATATGTCGGCCCCCAGAGATTTCTTTCACTTATTTTAGACTAGATTAATCCAAGTTGGAGGGAGGGGGGAAAAAAAAAAAAGAAAGAAGAAAACTCCCTTCCCCCCTTAAAAAGATGAGGAGCACTGCATTGTCTTGATAGGTCACCAGCCACCAGAAAATCAAATGGTAACTGTGTAATTTAGGGAAAATGGAGGGGAGTAAGGCTGATTTTTTTTTTTTTCCTGGATTAGCAAATTGAATCAGCCAACCAGGTGGTTAACCACCACTGTAAATAGAAGCGAGGAAAGGAATGCAGGGCATAAAGGCTTGCCTTTTGGGGGGCAGGTATTAAGTCCATCTACACTGCGTCACAGCAACTGAAAACTAAGGCTGCAGGTGGAATAAGCACCCTTGAACACATCTCAGTGCAAAAGAAAAGTGTTTCACGGACAATAGATCACCCTGGGCAACATTTGAATATCACATTGAATAAATTACAAGATTTTCTCAGAATCTCTACAAGCAGTAAACTGGTCCTTCAGAATACAGAGTGCTAACAGTACTGGATCGCATTTTAATGGAAAAACAAGAAAGCCACTGACTTACAGAAAATTAAGAGTGGCCTCAATTCCCATGATAAATATCCGGTTAAGTTTACTTTGACTAACGTGAACATGGCAGCAGCCTTCAACACTCAGAACTGGAAAAGGGAGACTTTCCCGCAGCTTGAACCAGTTGCAAGGCAATGGTCTGCTTGTATTTGTCAAGCCATAGGAAAAGCTAAGGGAAATATCAAGGGGAAAGGGAAACCCACAGAATTTAATATCCAGAGCAAAATGAATGAAAAACCATTTCTAGTCAACGTAGTTTTGTGGAAAAGAGCTCTCTTAAGTAAACCTGGAGACTTTTTGTTTGGGGGTGAGGAGTTTGGAGAGAGGTTTTGAGAAAATTATGGATCTTTCTGAAGGACATTCTGGGGTTATCATTCTGAGGTTGATAACCCCAGACAGATGACCAAATGTCCCCTGAAAGTCACCAAAGACCAGTTTGCATTACAGAGAGTTACTGGGGCACATGCAGGGGATGCTGGCTGACATAGTTCTTGAAAAGTCATGTTGAACACACAGAAGGATGATCCTAGGACTGGTGGGGTCATGACGATTCAGTTTGCTGTCCAGTATTTTTTTATGCTTTTACAGAATATAATAAAATCTCTGTCAATTAAGTATGTAGATGAGGCAGTGTTGGATGTGGCAATAAACGAGGACTTTGCTACAGCGTGGGGTACTCAGTCTGGCACGGGGGTACACCAGGTCACGTAAGGGCTCTTGAGCCTCGGGCAGTACAAAGAGAATCTTTCTTATTTTTAGACACAAACGTCACAATTTTTTCCTTGGATTAAACATTACAGCACAAGGGGAACAGATCAAGTTCCACTATAGGAAACAAAACCCCTCGAGCCTGGAGCAAGGTAAAAATCAACAGCAAGGTACAAAGGCATAAATAATTTATTTCTAAGTAAGGCACCATTACACTGGACCAAAGAAGGGGTTAACACACCTGCCTCTTAAGCCTAACCAAAGCCAGACTGTGGTGTTAGTATTACCTTTGTGTCCTAAAGTTACTTGTATTTTAATTCTTCCCGCAAAGCTGTGGCCGTGTTTTTGGCAGCGGACGCTGCTTTCCCAGAGAAGGGGCACCAGCATCCCCATGGTCTCCCAGCCCTCGCCGCCCCGGCGGGACGATGCCCGCTGCCACTCCGACCGAGGAGGCAGCAGGAAAACAGCCAGGTTTGAGAGAGGCAATGCAGACGTTTACCTAATTAACTCACTTCATTTCTAAATACATCACCTAATTACAGTAATAGATAGTTTTCAGGTTGGTTCAACAAGCAGAAAAGGAGGCTCAGAAAACACCTAACTACAACCCCTGAAGACAGGCGCATGCTCGACCTACCGGCACCCTTTGCACTTTCAGCCTAGAGACTGAAGGAGGCTTCTACCCCAGGGCAGACATAAAATTTACCTACAGTAACAGACGAGCCGTTTATCATTCTTTGCAGAATATTTCTTAGCAGCTCCCCAAACATCATGATGCTGACCAATATTAGGCTGTCTCATATATACGGAGAGACTTTTCCACTACTCCCCATCACAATTAAAATTGCTGTTACTCTCACTTGCTAGTTATTTCTAATATTTTCCCAATTAAATCCTTAATTTTGCATTTAGAATTTTAATTAAACCTCTTCTTAGTTGAGGGGTAGCAGAATTTCATTGCAGCATCTCCCTTAACACTTTGGGCTGACTCAAGACTTCACACGTGTAGAATCCCACCATGGAGGTAACTAAAAAGTCTTATTGGGCTGGATGGTCAACTTCAGACAAACCAAAGACACGGCTAAGACCGTTAAAGCTTTAAATGACAAATTCTTCCTGTGACAATAAAGAAGTCACATGGATTTTAATACTGACAAGATAAAGAAAGGCACCATATTTATTTATGATAGGCTCAGTAATTCTACATGGAACACATTTTCTATGCACTTCACTTTATGATAGCGTTATATACTACTGGTATTTGTGCATAGTAACTTCAGAAAGTAAACTAGGTACACACACAGTGATGTACATGGTAATCTACCATAAAATGTGCATTTCTAATTTTAAGTAGAACTCTGCATGAACTTAAACACCAGATACTTCAAGATACGTTACCTACACACCAAGATACATTTCATAATTTGTATGTGTTAAGTAATCGCTAGCACTAGAATCTAATAAAACAAATTCTCTTACTCTGTCTCCTTGATTTTTTTGTTCCTCAATACTTCTGAAAATTTTTAAGCTTCCTTGCAGCAAGCTTAACAGCTAGGAAATCAAATGCAAAATATAATTTTGACCTACTCATAAAGTTGCATTTTTGGTTCAAATGTTATCTCAATCATAAAAACCAAATCAAAGCAAGTCCAACTAGCCTGTAGAAGGTGCTAATCCAACCAATTACGTAAACACAGGAACCACAGAATTACAGAAAAATAAGGCCCTGGAAAAAAGTACTCTGGAAAGTCTTCCCCCAGAGCAGTCAGCCCTATGCAGAATCAAATGCAGGTGCATCTTTCCCAACAGACTTGTTCAGGTTTTCCCCACAACCCTACCTCGAAGAGGCTTTCCAACTTTTTTGGACAGTTCGCTCCAGAACGTCAGCAGAGGTTTTGTGGTTCCTAGCCGGGAACTCTCCTGCTCCAATTTAAATCCTTCTGTCCTCTTCCACACAAGCATCTCAACGATGTTTTTCTTTTTTTTTTTTCCCCCTTCACAAACAACATTTTCTAAACCTGATCGTGGCTTTCACAGAAGCCACTACTGATGTAATTCCAGTTGGACTCCGTTGAGCATATTTCTCTGTCCGTGCCTCAGGACGGCACACCTCACTCTCAGAACAGCAGGACTTCACCAACTCACGTTTGGCTTTTCACAGGCCCACCCGTGAACCTGCACTGACCATCGGCACGTCCCTTCCTGCTGAAAAGCTACCTGTGAGTTGTCTGCCTTGTATTTGGCAGTTGATTAGTCTTGATAAAGACCGTTACTGAATATTTGACAATTTTCAACTGCACCACCTTTATTTAAGACTGTTTTGGCAATGTGCGAGAATTATTTTAAACACTGACTCTATCTTGTATTACACCTCCATTCCCTCCCACCTTGATGCCACCTGCAAATTTAGGAACTGTGCTAGCTCAAGCCATTTCTCTAGACGGCAACACGAATGCCATCTGAGGACGTCCAAAGCCTTACTAAAAATCAAAACATCTTCCTCTTCTCACTTATGTAAGAAGCCTGATACGCAAAAAGTAAATTGATAAAACCATAATTTGCCAGATCCGTGACAGTCGCTGCACCCTTCCTTGTGACCACCCAAGCGCTTGCAATAAAAAATTTAGAATAAAACAAAGGAAACCCAAGTCCTATCATTTCCCAGATTCATTTTATCCTTCACCCAAGGCCCCTTTACTAATGGTAGAGGCTAGGTGCTTCTCCCCATTTGATCCGAGAGCTCGCCCAGCCTCCGTGAATTTTTAAAAGTGTCTGCTGGTGTGACTACAAGTGCTTTAGCCAGTCCCTTAAGTATCCTCAGATTAAAATCATCAGGCCTTTTAAAACAGGCAGGACTCTAACAGTAGATCTCCTAGGCTGAGATCTTATCCATTTTCTGCTGGTATTAATTGTGCTAACCATCTGCTCACTTTTGATTTTTTTTTAATTGAAAACAAATGCAAAAAGTCATTGAACACTTCAGTCTCATTTGCTAATAGCTCCCTGCTTCCCTCAAGTAGCAGACCAAACACTTTACTTGGTCTTCCTCTTATTACTAATGTACTTCCCAATCGATTTCTGTAGCTCTCTTGCTAGTTCCATCTTATTTTGTGCCTTACTTCCTTATTTTGTCCTTGTACGCTGGTACGATTCCTTTTGCACTCTTTCTTTTGAAGGGAGCTGCCCTTGATCCCTTTTCTTTCTTGCATTTAAGGTCTTTGAATGTCCAGCTCAATGTAGCCATGCAGGTTTCGCCGATCTTCCTCCTTTTCCCTACACTGAAGCTTCCCTCCCCTTTGAAGAACTCAGCTACCCATCTGAGATTATTAAACCCCCTTTTCTCGAAGGGCACTGCTTTCATTTTGCAGATTTTCCTATTTCTTCTTGGGGATTGTGGTTCATCACTTCCACAGTCACTCAATGCTTATTCTATCTTACAGCTTTGGATCATGACTCAACGCTACTGTATCAGAATAAAAATCTAAGAGCTTCTTCCCCCCTTTTCCCCATGTCACCAAAATGTCCGCTTGTTTAACAGTTTTGCTGCATTTGTCCCCAAACAGGTGCCTGAGCAGTTACAGCCTCCTTATGTCCTAGCCATAGGATGTCCATAGACTAGGATGTTCTAGACTTTGTCCCGCTGATGGGATCACTTCACCTTAGTGGTACTTATTACCTTGATTTGAAGTCTTACAAATTTTTAAAATGAAGAAAAGCAAGTTCATGACAAACTTATTTGGTAGTTAACACGAGGAGAATTAAGAACGCCAGTGAGTAAATTCTTCGATATTTCACTTGAGGCGATCAGAACATGCATTAAAAATGAATGTTAATAAAATCTCAGCAGCTCCCCATACAACCAGAGCTGTCAGCCTTCATCAGGTGGGACGGCCAGTTTTCCAAGTGACTATTTCAACTCCTAAGGAGGATCCATTTTTTGTCATATTTGCTCGACCAGTATTTCCCTACTTCAGTGCAAGATTATATTGTACCTCCTAGAAATTTCTAATGTCATTATAACCCATTTGTGCTCAACAACTGCAATACCTTTTTTGTATTACCTGTCTTTGGTAAGACTAGACCACCTGTCTATCTTTGCTTTATCTACAATATGTGGCTTTATGCAAACAATGTGGTAGAAGAGATTAACCTTATTTACTGGAAATACCAGATTTAGTAGTTAATCTGAACAATATTATGGTATTTCTTATTTTTGAAGCTCTTGCACACCTGCTATAAACAAAACAACTCCAGTTCACTGCTCTGACATTTAGAGGTGGAACTCTCCTTTTGCCTCGTGCAAGTTTAAATGGAAAAACCTAATACCCTCATACCACAAATCCTCCCCTACCAAAAAATGTAGAAAATAAAGAAGTGTTTGTTTCTTTAAATTCCCAAGTCCAATGGCAGGTAGAATTGTATTATTGCCCTATGAATATCCTGGGCATATAGTATCCCCTCTTTTATGTTAGTGGGATTAGGGCAAAAGGAAGTCAAAATAACTTGCTGTAATCAATCTTGAAAATTGCCCTGTGAAGATAAGCTTATTTCATGCCTAGAAATCAAGAAATAGCAATCCTTAACCCACATTAAAATGAGTTTACTTTGGGAAAAGTTGCTTACATGTTGTGAATTGTTTCACAATTATTGTACATTTGAAATACTTTTATGTAAAATCATAAAAATACATCTATGAAGCCACACGTGAGAACAGCAATGGTATATAAATACAACCCACCCCTCAGGGGGATGATAAGAACATAAAGAGTCTATACAGACAGCTTTTAGGAAACCACCACCTTAAGCCTGAGGGATAGGGGACCATTAAGACATTTCCGAAATATTTTCAACTCATTCTTTGCCGCACCTGATAAGTTTTCTGCGTCCCTTCACAGCTCCTGGGTAGGGAAGACATCACTTGGAAATGCTGATGGCAGAGCTCCCTGGTTGTAAAGTAAATGAGATCCCCTCTCAAACCAATCCTCCTGATAGAAACATAAGGCTCTAATTTTTAGGCCTTTTTGCATCCTGGTTGTCTCACCACCACCATTTTCCCCCTCCAAGAATAGCTTGATTTGAGGATATACAAACACTTTAACCAGAGTCTCTACATTTGGGGAAGCTGTACTAATATTTCTGAATCCATATGATAAAACTGACCTACAGCTTAAACTATTTTACAAAGCCCAAAAAGACATCAATTTTCTCCTTAAAACAGATAGCCAAAGTAAAATTTAACACTGTATTTCCAACTCTCATGGCAGCTAAAGATTTTAGGATTGGATTATTCAATGTAATTCAGTGACACTGAACCCATTTAACTGTCCTGAGGTTCAAACCCCACATTTTGGTACCTTTCCTACAGAGACAGGAAAACGTTGAACTTTTTTAATTTAAGAAATACATTTTCTTGACACTAGAATACGCATGCTACCGATAAAATGAACAGACCTGCAAAATGCAGCAATTGCTTTATCAACACTGAAAGGTGCCCATGTGGTTTAAGTCTGAAAACCTCCCCTCCCAGCCCCCCAAAATGGACAGAAATCCCTCATACTGTGAAAAAAAATACATATATAGACACATGTTCACAAAGGAACTGTGGGATTTAAATCTCGGACTTTCTCAAAATACAGCAAAGCAAAGTGTCCTGGATATTTTATTTAATATACAGCCTCCATCTAACATAGCAAGGAAGAGACGCTCAGTCTGTTGGATTTATTACAGCTTTACAAAGTGTTTTTTTTTTGACAGTAATTTTTTCTGTGAATAACAACACTGGTGTTTGGAGCAGCCTGTGAAGCAGAGGCTCAGGGTCCTTGGCCTCTCTGTTTACAGTTATGCTGCCACTTCTCATGTTGCCTTTGCAGGTCATATGGGAATAGTCCAAAACGCACCAAAACACATTTTTGTCTCCTCAGAACAGTGTTTTTCACACTATTATAGTTAAGAGTATGCCAGGGTTTACACTTCGATTTTATTTTTTAGAGGTGCATAATTATAAAAACTTCCTTCAGACTCAGCTGCCTATACACAACTGTACATACAGACAACTTAAAAAGCAATGAACCAAATATGTTTTAAGTCAGATAATTCCACCCTATTTGTGATTTGGGGTTACAGCAGCACAGGATATGGAGCCTTCCAGTTCTGCATCTGCACACGGCAGTCACAAAATTGGAAAGAAAACCCTACTTCCCATTCTTGAAAGCTGAGTTTCCTGCTGGAGCTGAACACTCCGCATTCCTCCCACTAACAAATATCGGGAAAAAAAATTGTTTACGCTCTTTCTTTGTTGCCATCGGATTCCAATGTCACATTACCTTCCAATGTTTACCCGCCTGAGGAACATGGGAAGCTTGAAAATTTTTTGTGTGTGTGTCCACCAATGCTGATCTGACATTTCTATTTCTGATCAGCCCAAGTGATTAGGAGACAGAGCAGAATTTATACCAAGCTGCTTGCAAGGAAAGCAGCATTTCTTGTGACATTAGTAACTATGATTTGCCCCAGCAGCCAACGCCTCTGAGCAACTGGAACTGCCTCCTCGGATGCTGCCAGCAGAGCTGGGACAGGCGTACCCCATACCACGGCTTTCTTTTAAAAAAAGATACCCATAACTCATTCTCTGATAAACCCTGAACGTGGAAATCCCAATCCCCTCCTTTCACCTCCACTGCATCGGTTCTTGCACTCGAGAGGTCAAAGTTAAGTGCGCACTTCTGGGAAGAAATATTTTCTGACCCTTAGAAGGGGAGTTTCTGCTTGTAGAGGAGTTTAGGAGCCTTCTGCATCTTCTCATTATTACTAGAGTACCCATTTTAACCAAAATAAACTAAGCCTAATTACAGGAAGATATTAATACTGCTGGATTTTATATGAAAAAATCTTGTTCATAGATTCAAATAATCTCTGCCACAAAAACAGTTCTGGCCACAGAGACTTTAGGGTTATTAGTGCCCAAGAGATGTGGTTTACAGATCGAAGGGGCAAGAGAGTTTTGTTCTCTTGGGGAAGTCAAGCTTTAATTCAATACCCCGCTCCGAGAAGACTCAACAGCCCAGTGCTACGGGGACTCGGCTGCATCTTCACAAATGTGGGCATTTGACTTTGAAATGTTTTGAAATGTTTTGCCTGGTATTAGGTACTTCTGTAGTTCATTTATTTATCTAAAACCACCTCATTTGTTGGAGGAGATATATCTCTGCCAAATCTCATGCTATGCTGATGTCTCATGCGGCAGAAAAAGGAACTCAACAGCAAATTGCAGACCACGCAACCAGAGTTTGTGCGGGTGAAATTACCATTAATCATACAACTGTGGAATTAACTGAAAGTAAATACAGACTTTAGACGTACAGATGGGGTTAAACTATCAATCAGATACTTTACAGGAAATCGGAGGTCTAAGAATCCATGTAAAAATCCAACCATCAGCCATTTGGTATCAAGTGAGCACTACAGAAAATTGCTGCGGTCTATGCCATGGTTGTGCATTCTGGAGGGTAGAAGGTTCCTTGGTGGTTCCTCAGCCAAGGACAGCAGAAATCCATGTTGAATACTTAGTCAACAAGCCTCATACTGGAGGATAATGCCTCTAGTTATTTTTAGTCAATAAAAAGGAAAAAATACCCAAGTGTGTCTGACAGAGGGACAGGAAGTATTGGAGGATTTTGAAATGTTAAGACAGAAAGCTTCTTATTTCATTCAATTTGAGAGGTGAAGAGGGAACTGTGCCACAGTTTGGAGGCAAGAATAAAAATTCCATGAAATAGTCTCATGAGACAACTGATAGCACTCATCCATAGTTGGTGACACTCTGACTCTTTCATGAAAAAGGCAATTTTGCTTCCCAGAAAAATATTCTGGCACTGGGGATTCAAGAGGACAAGGCTCTCACGGCGATTTCTGACTTTCTAACCCATATTAATATCTACAGTTATCAAATCCAGAACTTCAAACTGTGACTTTGTTACAAAGAGGATTCTCAAAAAATACAAAAAGCTCTCTCTTTTGTCATATATTTACAGCTGAAGAAATCCCATCCATTTAGCCAATTCCTTCCCAATAAAATCTGCTATTTTAACACAGCTTAGCAGAGAAGTCTTTTCAGGAATGAAGTTGTGTTATACATCTCAAACCTATGCCAGCAGTTGAAGATACTGTGAAAATCATTTGAAATACATTTGATTTTATAGAAACAGGAATCACTTAAAACAAAAATCTTGATTCAGCAGAGTTGAGCAATTTTTTTAGTTTCTAACAGAGAATCTCAGTTCCTCCTTTACAGCATATTTTTGTTCATTTAATCAAGTATTGTCTTTGATAAATATATATATATATATAAAATTGACCTGTGCATGGGACCTGAAATCCCATCTCCCCTTTTTAAAAAGCAACCCCGAGGTGCACCGTAATGAGATAAAACCATCTCCCTAACGAGTGAGTGAGAACAGCACAGAGGGGAGATGCTTTGGAAAGGAACGGTTGGTTTCTAAGAAAACTCGCCACACAAAGCAAAAATGTTTCCTGGACAAGTTGTCTGAAAATAAAATTTCCCTCTTCCAAAGAAAGGACAGACGTCATCAAGCCTTGGAAACCAGCATTTTAATATGTGGGACTTTTCGGTTTTGTTTTTCTGCTATAGGAAAGACACGGGAAACAGTTACAGAAAATACAGGATGAGCATTTCTAGAAAGAATGGAACACGACTGGCAAATGCAAACATTTAGTGTGGATTGAATTAATTTTGCATTGTAGCCTTTTGCACTTCTGAGGAAATTAATTCTGGGAACTACAAGATGAGAAGCCACTGGCTTGTTTCCAGTACCTCCTCACAGTCATCTGCTTGAAAATCAGCTTCAAAATTGCATATTTATTTTGGATGAATTAGCCCTTTCTAGTGTTTTGAACAGCAAAGACAGACAGCTAAAATATTTACATTAAAGACTAGACACCAGTAGAAGAACTGCTAATTGTTTGCATGCAGAATGGTTTTTCCTAAAAAGAACAGCAATAAAGAAGGTGGTTGAGGTTTTGGAAATCATTCAAACTTTTGTCCAATGAAACGGCTACACTTCCGAAACCAACTACTGTCCGCTCATTGCCAATGAATTACTCTGAATTAGGTATTACAGAAAGTATTTGACTTTACACATGAACTTAGGAGTGAGCATATGGTTCAGGTCACTTGCACTAAGTGACTAGCTTTGGGAAACACACACAAATGTTTTTCTTAACTAAACAGGAATACGGGCTGATGATCCTAAGGCCCAAATTTTAAACAAATACTCATGCAGAACCCACAAAATAAGTGTTTTTAGTACATGAAAACCCCATATGGAACACCCAACTCAACAGTCACTCGTGTCATCTGCTCGCTCAAGTGTCCCTGGTGCGAGACAGAGTTGGTGTCTTGAACAAAACAATTTCATTCCTATCTCTACATCCTTAATCAAACATTATGGCACATAAACGGTTAACAAGTGCATCTTATTTATACTATTAGATGTACTTACTACTGTGCTGCAATGTGAATTAAGTTGTTAATTTCAGGACTCAGCCTGACATTTCCTCCTCACTCACACACCATCAAACCACGGCTGCTTGGACAGAATAAGTTATATTTGTTCCGAATGTCGTGTTTGGCGTTATGCTGTGGTTCAAGAAGTTGTAATCTGTACGGTAACATTTTGCCTGCCTGGCAACACGAACGATTTCTATTTGCATGGTAATGAGACATTTTATTTGACAAGGTGTTGAAGGAAAAGATGCAATAATTTTAACAGTTGGGTGTTACACTTTAAAACCCATTCAACGAATCTGGAAAATAACACTGCTTCAATACCAAACTTTATGCGAGTGGACCATGGAGCAGGAAAAGGGACCAAATACTCCTGAAAAAATAATCAGAGCACCCACCTGCATTAGTTGAAATATTAAGCTACACAGTACAAAGAAAAACTGTTGTGTTGTTTTACTCTGGATCCGTCCCCCATGAAGTAAGGAAGGCCCCAAAGACAGACAGACAGACAGGCCGGCAGCAGCACGGAGACGGACATGGCGAGATCTCCATCTCGCTTCACCCCTAACCGAAACGAACTTGGGCTCTACCTCTGCTCTAACCAAGAGCCTCGATGTTAACTTTAAATAATCTAATTAACCTGAAGTTTGCTATCTTCTCCCTTTTTTACCCTACAAGAAACAAACTTTGCTTTTACTTTAGAAAAACTGATATTCATATTGGATCATCCACATCGATTAAAATGTGATACCGTCTCTGACGTCAGACGTGTAGCTTGAATAAGGAGATGGGCATTTGACTGGATGATAAACAGAGATCTTACTTCCTCTGCAAGAAGCACTGGGAAATTTAACTAAGGCCAGCGCAGCAGAGTTAAAAAATAAAAAACACACGGCTTCACCAAACCAGTGAACCAGGGCAGCACACGGACATCACAGAAAAGTGAGCCGAAATATTTTCCTAGGTTCAAATTTTAAAAATATATAAACGTTTAACCGTGTTTAACCAACATCCCCCAAATTAACGGCACCATTTGTTTCCCAGGCCTTCAAACCTCCAGCAGGCTGATGATGCTCAACCACGGCAACCTGCCGGGGCTGGAGCGGCTCCCGCCAGCACAGCTCCCAGGGACCCCCCGGGATCGGGGCACCGGGGCAGGAGGGGTGTGGCGTGGTTTAGCCCCAGCCGGCAGCTACGCACCACGCGGCCGCTCGCTCACTCCCCCCCGGTGGGATGGGGGAGAGAATCGGAAGAGCAAAAGTGAGAAAACTCGTGGGTTGAGATAAGGACAGTTTAATAATTGGAACAAAATAATAGTAATAATAATAATAATGAATTATAAAGAGAAGGAAAACAACGAGAGAGAGAGAGACACAGACAGGAACAAAACCCAAGGGAGGGAAAAAAGGAAAAAAAAATATATATACAACTGCTCACCACCCGCTGACTGACACCCAGCCAGTCCCCGAGCAGCGATCGCTACCCCCCGGCCAACTCCCCCAGTTTCTATACTGGGCACGACATCCTATGGTATGGCATAGCCCTTTGGGCAGTTTGGATCAACTGTCCTGGCTGTGCCCCCTCCCATTTCTTGGGCACCTGGCAGAGCATGGGGAGCTGAAGGAAAAAAAAAGTCCTTGACCAATGTAAATACCGCTTCGCAACAGCCAAAACATCAGCGTGTTATCAATATTATTCTCATCCTAAAATCCAAAGCACAGCACTGTACCAGCTACTAGGAAGAAAATTAACTCTATCCCAGCCAAAACCAGGACAGGGTGACAGAGAAATGAAGTCTTCGAAAGCATCAGAACATCACTATTTTAAGCCACGCTCCAGAAAGGTTGAGTCGTGTAACAATAACCTGCAATTCAGAGAGAGCCTGCCCATTTCACCCCTTACCAAGCCTACAGCAACTCTCTAAAACCTTTAAACAGGTATTTTGGCCTGTTTATTTTCTAACTGCTGGCAGTCTCCTAAAGAAAAACTTAATCAAACAGCAGTACAGATAAAATAAAACAATATTTAGCCTAAGGAAAACATGAAATAACCAGTACTACTGCATTCAGTGCTGCGGCGTGACGGCCGCCTGGCCAGCCCAGCGCGGTGCCGGGAAGACACCCGTGTTTAGAAACTTTAGTTAAGTTCTGCAAACAGAGATGTGCTGCTATTTCATTATTTCTTTTTAAGACAGCGCTAAGCTCATCTAAATTATTCAAAGCGCAATTCAGAAAAAGGTTACTAACAGTTACCGAGAGGCCTCTTCTACCAGCGAGCTCCATCCGAAAATGAAGCATTTCAGTATTTTTGTTGCAAAACTAGTATTTCACTCGGCAACTGGAAAGGTACTACAAGCTGCTGCTGCCCACAGCTATTACATTTTCTCTCCTTGTCAGAGCAGCTGCTGAACTGCTGCCAGAACACCCACACTTCTTATAATCTACACTTTAACTCATGCAATAGAAGCTAAAACCTGCATTGCCAACCCTCGCCCCATGTCGTAACATGAATCAAGAAAGCAGCAAGCACTGCATTAGCTTCTGTAACAAGCCATCTCTACACAGCCGAGAGGCTTTTTCCTTTTTCTAAGGAAATTTCAAGATTTTGTCTGCATGCACTTGGGTAAACTCTGCAAGTGTTTTTCAGCTTTGTAGATTCAAACCCCAAACCACCTTTGCTTAGATGAAGATTACAGGTCCACTTCAAGTCAAAAGAAACCAAAGAGACATGGTACCTGCCTACAAAACCGTACATACTTTGCGTGTCATAGCTTTTGCTTTGCAGCTGGACAATTCACCCTATTGTATTCCATCTTCAAAGTTAATATTGAAGTGAATTCACCTACGGCAGCTGTGGCTTTGCTTGTTACTCTGTGTATAAGACACACCAAGTTCTTCAACCTAGGTTAAGTCAGGTTAAACAGTACAGTTTTGAAATTACCTCCTGTTAAGCTTTGATGCAAGAGATGACTGAACCTTTTGGAGAGTATCAGAGTCTGACCAGCCGCGTGCTCCCCTACCTGGTGTCCCTCCAGACTGCCGTCACTGCCAAACGCTTCAGGAACAGGACAAGACAAACTCCGTGACAGATGATTGTGTTGCAGCCTATCCATACCCCCCCCAAATGCCTTTTCAGTCCTCAGCAACATAGTGAGCGTTTCCTTCTCTACAGCACAGGGGCTACTTTGCATCTCACACACCTGTACACATCGCTACCTGCATAAACATCTCAACTCTGACAAAAATGCTATAATTTTTGCCATTTAGTGACAAAGTCCATGAAGTTGTCTTAAGTCTCCTTTTTCCCTTTCCTCCATCAAAGTCTTCTATCCTCCGAGTGAATAAAGGTCCCAGCGACCCATTGCGGGAGGGGAGGACGACTGCGGACCAAAGCCCGAGGAGGCTGCAGTAAGAAGATGATGTGATTAGGGGGCTTTAACAAAATAAAGAACCACCGCACCAGAGCCCACGTTTTCCTGAATCACAAGCACCGTTATTTTGATTCATATGTTTCAACTGAAGCAAACACCAAAAGCAATTTGTGTAATAATAGGACAGAAAGTTAAACAAGAGTAAGCAAACTGCAGGAAATTCATCACCAGAGAACACAATATCAAACAAGCGTGTCCCAAGGAACAAAAGCAAGAGGTGAAGACAACAATGAAACAGCAAGAACACATCCAATGTATACAAGAGGGAAAGCAGAGCAAGGGCAAGAAGCCAGACACATTACACATGACATAAGTAAATAAATCAAAGGAAGTGAGATTAAAACCCGAATTAACTGGAGGAGGGGGAGAGCTATAACACCTGCATAGAGGTGTCCACCCCATGGAGATTAATATCACACAGTCTATGAAAAATCTGATTTGTAGTGCCTGAGCAGGGAAAGTAAGAAAAAGATTCACATTTCAAAACCAGAGAGCTAAAAAAAAAAAAAACAACCAGCATCACTATTCCCTGGTTTTCAAACTGCAGCACCCATCTGAAAACACAACAGGATTGCTCAAAGAAGCTCATGCTAATTTGGATTTATATTACAATAAAATTATATTTTAGTTTTGTTTTAAACTGTGGTTAAATAAGGCACATTTAAAACCAAACAGTTTGGAAACAGTATTTTTTTTCCAGATATGTTTTACAAAGTTTTAATTCTTTTCTATCATATTCCAGCTCATGACTAGCCAGAGCTTTACTTTTCAAATCTTTTTGTAGACTTACCAAAAGACCAAAGCAGGAAAACTTTAGTTTCACTGGGTTGTTTTTGTTATTTTTCATTCTGTATACAGTAACTTGAAGGTTCAGATAAATATCAAACATTCTTGGGCTGGGTGAGTATTTTGAGACATATCAATATCACGAAGTCTCCAAATGCAAATCAAGTTCAGTTCAAGCATCACAGTCTCCTTCCAAACAGGAACAGCAGGAGCATGGAAAAAAGTTATATGAAACAGTGTTTTCAAAAATATTTAAGACTGGGATATTTTTCTGTATAATAGCTCTGCCACTCGATGCTCTGGGGTAAGCGATGGCGCGGGCCAAGGACGGGGTAAAGGCTGAGCCAAGGCACGGTGCCGTCCCGGTGCCGGGGGCTGCAGGGGCCACAGCCGCCACCCCGGCGACAAGCAAATTCCCCAGAGCCCAAACCTTCTGGGATGGGAAAAGGATCCGGAATAGAGACATTGTCTTCCTCCCCTGGGCAGCAACAGCCCTCTGCGCCGAACCGGGGTTCAGCTCTTGCTGCAGCGGAAAAATAATCTACGAGCATGGAGAAGGAACAACTCCCTATGAGTTATTCGTAAGAATATGCAGAAAGATGTCAGAGCGACTTGCAGCAGCCTCATTATTAAAGGAATAGATACAGGTGGGGATGGTCATACCGCTTCATGTTATTTGGAAGTTTCAGCCTTTCATGTTATTTGGAAGTTTCGGCCTTTTCATGGGACATTCTTTTCAATTTACCTATAGCTGTGACCAACAAGGGGATTCCGAAACACAGAAAACCCTATACATTTCCTACGCTTTGGAGCAGAGCTAAAGCACAGCTCAAGTCCAGGCCGGTCACATTTCCATGCGCTAAATGGAGCAGATTACTGAGAGGCAAATGTTGAAGAATAATGTAAATAAAGGCCATCATAACGCATAGCCACAGCCATAAAGTGTTACTCCATAGGCTTAATTCTGGCTATTTATAAATCACATTTTAAAAAGTCAAGTGCGATATGATGGGATCTTGCATTGGCGAGATCACAGCATCATCAAGGCAGCTATTACGTGGGTGGGTAAAACTGCTGACTTGTAGTAATTTCGTATGAAACAAACTCCTTGCCACTAAAGTAATAGTAAAAACAGTCAAGAGAATAATCGTATGGAAAAATATAAAAACTGCCAATCCTCCTTTCCCTCAGGTTTTCCAACCACCTGCTGGCAAACTGCATTATATGGGTTTTTCTTTTTTAAATATAAAAACCCTATGAGAAATAAATTAAATAAAATCAAAGTATCCTCAACATTTTCTAGAGCATTTATTGATTATGGGATTTTTCACGTTAAAAAGTGGCACACGTGCTTCTGCAACCCATTTGTTCCCTCTGTGCGTACAACATTGCGGAGGGGGGCGAATGCACGAAGCAGCAAATAACGCGCCAAAAGTTGCAGTTTTAGATATGCGAGACCACAAAATTAATGAGCATCTTTGGAGTCATAATTTGTAGACTTCACAGAGAACCAGGGAAGATTATAAATGCTGTTGACCTAGAAGAAGTAATAGAGAATTCAGTATTCAGTACTGAAGAACAATTTATAAGTGAATAAAGTCTAGCATGCAATATAACTGCTTTCTGTTGACAGATGGCAGAGAAGTGTCTTCTCCATTCTCTCTCATTAAAATAATTATGGCAATGTATGTTAGCCTCTCTTCAAGTCTGGCATTTTTCACAGCACATACAGGGGCATCATCGTTGTAGGAATAAGGTTAAATAATAATGGAAACACATTTCTGGCATGCAAAGGGCATTTGATATTAAACTTACCTGCTTCCAGAAATAACAGCAGGGAGAAATTTGTTACCTCAGAGTAAATGAAATGATTTAACTTATTGTAACAGGAGGTTAATTAGAGCTCTCGCTAACTTGAGAAAAGCGTCCCAAAACCAGGTCAAGCCATGGTTAGGCTGATGAGCCTTTGCCTTACGTAACTCCTCCAGAACCCGGCTTCTTTCTCCTTTTTACCTTCACTGCCAATTGCTCACTGTAAAACTGCAAATCAGATGCAGTCCAGTGTGAAACTTCCCTCCACAGCTGTCAAATAATAAAGCCTGCGAAACTACAGAGAAAAAAAAATTTAGGTTACTAGAAGCCATGTACAAAATATTCCACGTTCAAGCGTTATTTCTTGCAGGGCCAGTACATTTGTGTCTGCTGCTCCAGCAAAACACCGAGGGAGGCGGGGTGGTACGCAGGGAGGCATACAGCGTTAGCCTAGTTATCCCCTGCGCGGCTAATTACTCCGATGGGTAGTTAGTGACACAAGTTAATTACCACCACGTACCGGGGTTTCAATACTGTAAGTCAATGTCCCCACCATAACGCATGACATTAACGCTGCATGATGTCATGGCTGAGCAAAAATTATCTGGTGTCAGCACTGTACACTCCACCGTGTCTGGCTGCTGTTCTCCCCAATATGATTCACTTTCATTATTTATGAGACTTGTCTCACTAACCCTCAGCAACGGTTCCAAATAATGATAGGAATCTGTCAGTGTAGGATTGTATTTCTCAAAACAATAACCACAGTTCCTGGAAATGTCAATATGTCAATTGAGGGTAACACATCTCTCAATAAACCAATATTTTGTAAAAACAAAACAAAATCTAAAAAAAAAAATCATGCACACAAAATGGAAATTTGAGCTCCACCGAGCTCTCCTCTTACAATGCCGGGCAGAAGAATTCATCCTTCCTGCCAGACGGTGGAGACAGAAAAGCACACGTGTATTTTCCCCAATTACAAATCTTGAGGCCTTCAGCATTTTAGTACTCAATATTCATGAAATGCCATGAGAAAGGAAATGAGGGCCTTGACAAAAGCCAAAGAGCTTACATTACAGCAGAAATCAAACTGAAATTCAAGGAAGAACTACTAATAGGAGCCATATTTTTTACAATTTCCCAAAAAAATGGAAAGTTAGAATTGGTATTATTACAAATGGTCACTGAAGTTGCATAAAAAAAAAAATTGTTTTCAGCAACTACTTCACCATACCATCCTGCAGAATAACAATATCTTATTTCTAACAGTGGAGAAGGTTGCACAAGCCTCCTTCCTCTCCTTTATATAAAGCTTAGCAAAAAATTGTGCTAAGGATAAATCATACAGTCCTTAACAGTTCCATCTGGAACCTAATGATTTAGAAGTTTAAGAGCTACTTGGATGAATTTCTGTACTGCTTTTGCAATCAGCCTTGCACACATCTGCATTTTATCCTAAGTCAACAAGCATAAAGGTGATGATCAATCTCTGCCTTCAGTTCTAGATATCTCTAACTTTTAGCTTTATGTTTCCATCCAAATATCCATTCTCTCACATTCTTAGAGGCCAACATTAATGAAAGAAAATATTTTTTAATTAACTATGCAGTCCTGAACACATTTATAGTGTAGCTATGAGATGTATGTAGAGATACTACATTCATTGACCTAATTCACCTAAATAAGTGATACTTAAGTGTTTAGGTGCTACAAAGCAAGCTCTAAAAATGTGGTAAAGCCATTTAATTTTTTAGGTTACAGGGTTTTTTTTAAAAGCAAAAGCTTTTCTGCAAAGGCTTCATCCCATCCAAGGTGCTACTATACCGATTCTCCTTCATGAGCAAAGGTTACAAAAGAAAAGTTTTACCATGTTACAAAACCAAACGGGTGAAGGACTTTCTCTGGACACATCAGTAGCATTAACATACAGGTAGGAAAACCCTGAAGCTATTTCATATGATGCTCAAGTTATCAGAAAATTTAGAGACCACTTGCCATTTCTGAAATTCTAGGATATGTAGATTTCTAATACCAGAAGTGTAAACGTTAAAAAAAAAAAAAAAGGAAAGCAAAAAGCAGGTTCTACAAAACTGAAGGTCTACAGAAAAACATGTTGATTTGTTAGAGGAATGTTCAACTAAAAAGCAAAACTCTTCTAAAGCACAATACGAAGAATATTAAAAGCACTAAAATTTCTGTTCCCCATTGCAACGCTCACATCTGTGTTGGGAATAGGGAAAATACAGCCTATCTATTTTGAAGAATATAAATTTATCAAAACAGCAATAAATCCCTACCTATGACACAAGCTACAAATAACTACACAGACCTCACTAACAAATCATCTTGAATTTAATCTTTCCAAACCCAAAGACCATCATATTTGGCTAATACAGTACATCTTTCTCCACAGCTTGCATGGGACTTTGGACCAGAGCGATCCATTTATTTCCGACTTTTCCAGAAAATTCCAATTTCTAGAATTTACAGAGCAACGACTATCAAAGCTGTGAGACCTGATTTAAGAGAAAATTAAATAAACATACCAGCTTCACATGACACTACATGCAGCATGCAATGTTAACGAGCAGTAGGTAAAAGTGGTAATTAAACAGTTTATATCTTTCAAAATGCATAATCTCCAATTATCAAGGAGCATTATTTAGGTAAGTAAATATACTGGAGTTAGGAATGATAGCATGGAATTATAAGAGGCACGTCTGGGGTGAACGGCAGAGGAGCAATACATCTGCTAAGCCACAGCAGCGACTCTCAAAGGAAACAGCAGAAATCTTTGGGGAAAATCAAAGACCAGGCTAAGGCAGCGCACAGAGGAGGAGATGGGCTGTCTTTCTCTGTCCCTAAGGGTACAGGCCTCTGATCAGAAGGTAAGAGTAATAATTGGGTGATTTCTCAGCAATCTTTACCACGCAGTCATGAGCCATCGACATGAAGGATCTCCTTCAGAGGTAGCAGAAAACAACGAAGGATATAAAAATCAGAAGGCTACGGAGCTTGAGAAATTAAGGGCTATAAACAACCAGCAGCCGATGAGACGATCTGAGATACAAAACAATTGAAAAAGCTAAGCCACTAACCAGTCCAGGTGCTGTCTTACTAACAGAGGGACAGAAAGCAGCCAGCGCTGTTCTTGTCACCAAGAAGAAGAACAAAGCAGATGATTTCTCACTCATCTGCCATTACGAATGGGACAATGAGTTTGTCCTCTGTAAGGGACACTGCTGACTCAATTGGTTGAGGGACAATCCTGACTCATCGCTTGTTCCTCATAGTAAATGCTAGAAAACTAAGGAAAATAACATTTCCCCAAAGATCTGATAAAACTCCAGAAGACATCTATGCTATCGAGTTCCTTTATTTAAACAGCAGTAAGAAAATACTAATTCAGAAGTGCAGTAAACTTTGTGTCTCCTCACTGTCTTTAGAGACATGGCCCTCAAGGGTCTATCCTTCCCTGCGTCCTGCAACCACAGCTCGCAGCTGCCTCTGCCAATACTGACACCACCAGTTACCTCCTGTTGCTGTTTTTCCCTATTCCCCATCTTCTTTTCTTTCCCATTCTTTAGGTTTCTGTTCCGCGTCCGCTTGCCTGCTCTGTATGCTCTCCTACATCACAATCTTGGTTATTACTTTTGTAACAGTATCTCACAGTTACAATTACCATATATCATGATGCATCCTGATCTCCTGTTGTTTCCTCCGATTAGAAGCAGTTCTCCAGTTTTCCTCTAAAAATCATCTTTTCCCTTTTCCCTAATAAGATGTCATCCTTGACACTGCTGAGTCTGGATGAACAGGAGTCCATCATACTTCCAGTACTGGAAAAGTTTCACTTCCCCTCCTACTTACACTGCTAAAACTTTATTTTGTATTTCACTTGTTCATCCATCTCAAACAATATTGACAAAACCACATTCCTTCACTCCACTCTAACCACCCTAACACCCCCAAATACATCTCCATTGCTTCTTCCAAAACCCATGACATCCTCCATCTCACTTACTCATTATAGTTCTCCCATGACCTGTGTTTTTCTCATTTTGTTCACCTTGTCCTCCCCTCACGGCCAACCCAACCCCACCCCCTCAACAGCCAGCTACACAATTTCCTTCTCCTGCATTTGCCCAAAAGAGTCACTTCTGAAATAAGGGCATCCGAAGCACCCAGCCTTTGACTTGCTTTGGTCTAAAGCTCACCGACATCCTGCTTTCAGCTGACCGACCGTAGGCCTTCGGTGGGTCTGTGGAAACCACCTTCCCTGGCTGTCTTCCAGTCCCGTAGGTCACAGCAGATGGACCAGGGCAGGGAAGGAGTAAGAGGCAGACAGACAGAAGTTCCCCTTTGGGATGCAACACTAGTGCTGTTCTTCGCGTTTGGTTTTTTGTTTTTTTTAAATCCTCCATCTCAAAAAGGCTGTTCGTGTTTGCGCAGTCAACAACATTGGCAAATCCTTTGACGCGTACATCAGCACACACGTTTGTTCCTATAAATACACTCAGGGACACACACATATATAAAAAAATCACAAACCGCTTAACACACGTAACAATGCTGACATTTTTCAACTACACAGTGGGTTAATGACAAACTGTTTAATGTGGAATTATTACAGATTTTGTACACCGTTCTGGGTCACCAATGAAAGTTTCACCAACTGTACTAAATGAACTTTCTCCACATCATTTTGTGAAACGGCCCCATTTCGGTGTCAGCGAAGCGCAGCGGACAGGAGACTGAACAAAACTTGCTGCTTGCTACTAAACTTGCAGTTTGCAGCCGCATCAACAACAGTTCACGAGTGACAGGAGCCGCATTTATCATATAAGCAAACAGGAAGCCCCCAAATGAGAGAATTCACCTCCCTCCTGCACATCGCTACCTTACACAGGCACGTACACACGCAGAGCGCGTAGAGTTTAAACATCGGCTGGCACACCTATCAATCCACGGCAAACTTATCATAAAGCAATCATAGCTTAATTAAAGGCAGAGAGAGGTCAATAGGTTCATATGCAAGATGATTCAGTATGATGTCACTTGGGTACAATCAATTAAAATGCACAGGATATTTTTTAAATGGGAAAACCCGAGTAGGGAGCCTGTTGTCTACCCAAAGGTTTTGCTATGCTTTAAAAGCTTCATTTAAATATTTTTTTCCCCTTATTTATATGCACAAAAGTAATAGTTATATCAGATATTCATAGGTGATTTAGATGATTGATACCAATTTCTCTTCATAATATGACTAGCAAATAAAAAACACAGCAGTTCTAATATAAAAAAATAACATGTGACAAGGTTTCCTAAAACATTTCTATTTTGGACCTCACAAGCTAAATTGCTTTTGCTGGCCCCTTCCACCTCTCAGCATGGTTGACAGACAAATTGATCGAAACATCGGAAAATAATATGCTTGCAAAATTTCTCTGGGTGAGTTTTCAGTCTTTTGAATTTTTCATACAAGAACAAAATGAAAGATTGCCTCCTTGATTTTTCCTCCATTATGCGTCCCCATCTTATGTACTACAGGAACATACAATACTTCAAATAGCAGCAATACATTGTAAACAAAATGTATAACATTTTTCATAGAACACCCAAGCCGTGCGAAGTTAAAAGACTGGGTAGCAGGCATCTTTGCCCTGCAGATTATGTTGTTCAATTATAATGAATTCATACATTTGAAGTTGCCTTAGGGCCTCTCATTAGACTTAGGGGTGTTTATTACAGGAAATATTGCTTGTATCATTTAAGAAGCAAGAAGGCTAGATGATTTGATTAGAAATGTTGACAGTTGAGGTGTGTAAAAAATATGTCATTCACCCACATTTTCCCCCACTTTAATATTAGGATCCTTCATTTTTTATGAATTCTTTAACCCGTTCCTCCCTTCCCCGGAGCCCACGGCTCTCGCAGCACCGTCCGCTCCCAGGACGGCCAATCCTTCACCAGCGACTGCTGTCCTGACACCGGCCAACCCTCCTCACCGGGCAGCCGGAGGAGAATCCGCAGAACCCGTCGCCGTCCCTCCTGCGGACGCAGGCGTGGGCACCGCCGGCGGGTCCACCCCGCTCCCCTCCTCCGGCAGCTCTGCGCCTGCACCGCAAGCCCGCCCGCTCCTCCAGAATCGGGGAATTAACCTTCCTTATGGCTCGGAAAAGGCAGGAGCTCATACGTTTGAATATGCGCCTCATGAAATGTAACCGAATTATCTTCCTCGATATCGCGTAGGAAAGCCTGGTAAATAGTTCGTCAGCTTTCGGTCCAAATTAAACAAGTCCTGAGAGATTATCTTGAATTAAAGCGGTCAGCCATGTCGATTAACTTTAAGGGGTGAATCAGAAAGCTATAGGGGAAAAATAAAAATCACTGTTTGCGGAATTGTTACATTTTCCACAAAAAAAAAAATCAGAATTTTAGTACTCTTGAAAGGTAATAAACAGTGCTTTTAATTCCTATACTATGTAAAACTGACCTCTAAATATGCTTTAGATGATCTTTAACTCAGAGAAAAATAATTATTTTTTGCGCAAAATCTTCTGACGCCTAATAGCCCAAGTATTAACCTCCCCAAACTTGCTATTAGTAACCAGCAGCAATGTTTACAACAGCTTAAATTCAGTGAGTGGTTACTACTGTTTTTTCAATGTGACTTCAGACTACTATGTCCCTAAAAACAAAGGCATATATTCTTAAAGTTTGTATATAAAATAACGCAGCAATAGCATTAAGTAATTATGAGAACTGACAGCACAGGTAAGGGAACTCACCTTCTGGGTCTCACTTGTTTATTGTATATAGTTTGCCCAGCTCAAATTGGGTTTCCATTTTCTGCACTATGTTTAGCCAGAGAAATTTAAATGAAACACTGCTTAGAGAAATTTAAATACCTTAAAATGCGTATCTGAGGAGCAAACAAAGCTCTTGCAGATCTTTCAGACTTCAGATTTGATCACAGCACCATTTAAAAAGGGATAGGAAAAAAATTAAAGTTACCAAGAGTAGCGCGTTTGCATTTTTATATTGGAGGAGTTTACAGACTGCCTCTGCACAGGGAAAAGACAGAAATGTATTTAAGCGGGACCTAAGCGATTGCACTGGTAGGGACACTCTTGTTAACAGAGAGTTAAAGAAACATCAGTGATGTTGAAAGTAATTAGGCTAAAATATGTGATGTATAATAATAATCTTGGAAAAATTTCTAACATGACTAGTAACGGCCTTTCTCCTCCGAGGACCTGGTATTTGCCATTTCATCCTGTCTGCAAAATATCACAGAATGTCGGTAGTTTGCAGCCAAATTTTATTTTCCTACCACAAGTCAACAAGAAACTAGACTTAAAAACTAATTTCAGTAGGGCATTTGCATTTTTTCTGCTTAGTTTTTTAGGTGCTAACTATACACATGTACAAATAACTACTTACACTGAAATATATATATTTTTAATAGATATTTATATTTTTACTGCATTTATACCCCTTAGCATCTATCAACCAAATAAAATTTAATCACGTCTCTAAAAGCTTGAGAGAAAATTTCAATTTTTGATGATTACTTTCTATTCAGTTGTAGAATAGGGTCAGAAATTTGATTTCAAAGGGCGGATCAGAAGTGTTTCATACTCGCACCCTCTGCAGCACCAGATCCTCTCCTATAGGACCTCACGAGCCCGTACAGCGCGGTTTCCCTAAAGCAGCAGCCCAGACAGAACTGCATCCCACCGCCAAGCAAGCAGCACCCAATACCCTATAGGAGGCAATCTGGTTTTAAGCTGTGCTTCTCCCAGCCCCATATTGAAAATACCAAAATGGCAGTCCTGGCTCAATTCAAAACCTCCGTATCATTTTATACCGATTGCCCTAAAAATGCTGTTAACAACAGCACGCTTGGTTCATCAAATATTTTTCAACTCTACTGGGCAACAACAGCTACGTTGTAAGATTGTGCAATTCCTACGCAGCGTCAGCAATGCACCAGCTTTGCATTTACTATACTGAACCAACACACAGCACTTCAAAAGTTGCTAATCTGCATTTAAAGATCCTTACCTTTCTTAACATACTTAACTAAATACTTTAGGCTGTTTAAACCGCAAGCTGCCTACTATCTTCAAATATCTATAGAACTAACAGTAGCGTTCTTAAGTTAGGAGTGACAAATACTAGAAAACCTCCACAATTTGGCTTCCATATCTCTGAATTGGTATTTCAGTGACAGATGTTTGTTGCGGCAAAAACCTCTGTCAGAACAAAATTAGGTGATCTATCATTTTAAGATATGGTCTTCATATACTGTTTACTCGAAGATATCACTTGCCTCAAGCCAATTTTGACCAAGAACATTTTGTGATATGGAAGTGATTTGTATATCATCATTTTTGTGATAAATGTAGCTCTTGAACACAAAATAACCTACTATTCCACAGTATTACAGTTAAAACTCCTTCACCAGTAAATCTGTACTACTGCTTTTATTACTACAAAGATACTGTATCTAGACTTCAATGTATTTCCCATTTTTATTCACTGAATAGGGTTGCCCGGTTTCTTGGCTTTACATCAGGGAGCTTGGCCCTCTCCCCCCATTGCGTATCCGAGATGCTCCTCCAGTTTTGGGGGGCACAGGAGGAACACAGCATCCACCACAACACGTACCTTTGTATTTGTTTCAGCAAACGGGGCAAGGGAAACACAAAGCAATGCAAAATGTCTTCCAAGGCGACAGTGCCAAGAGGCAGGGACTGCCCCAGCTGTTCACGCAACATGTCACATCCAAAATTAACCATTCAGTTCCACTGTCACTATTTTAGAAGTACCATCCCTCCTCTGAGAGTCTAAACCCTTCCGATTCACGGATGACTGGAATAAACCAGCAGCCCCCCCCTCACCCCCTCGCTTTTCGCAGTGGTAGCAGGGGCGGAAGGGGACACGATGACATAAGCCAACCACAAAGGGCTGAGAGCCACCATAAAATACAAAAGTTGGACAAATCACAAGTGTAGGTGGATGAGAGAAGGAGGAGGACATCCCAAGAGGATGAGTAAGCATAAAGAGAAACTTCCATCACTAGACCTGGGCAAACCATCTTAAACAGTCAAGTTTAGGACTTTCCACCAGCTGGTTAGCAGGAACACCTGCAAACTAGAAAATTAATTGGGTCCATAATTTATTATATAAGCCACCAACTAACCATAATTTAGTAATGAGCTCTAGCCATTACTAGCCTTGGTTAATCTAAAACAAAGCCCTATCAATAAGGGGCTCCAGTTTTAAATCCTTCCCAAAGTCACAGCTGACCTAACATTAACGGGAGCCAGTGGACAAGCCAGAGAGCAACACCACTGTGCGTGAAGACTGGTCCCTCGGCCATCAGCTCACTGGATTTGCAGTCGGCCTTGTCAGGAATCGCAGCAGAAGGAAACTCAAGTCAAGAGGTGACTCGACTCACTGCCCACCCCATCATGGGAGGCATAGGCTACTGAGGCTTTTGCTTGTTTTAACTTAAAATGCAATTTTCTTCAGATAAATGATGCCAAGGTGTTTCAGTTGTGTTAGTCCATTTGCATCCTGAGTAAAAATGGTCTAATTAGCTCTGAAATATAGGCAGAGAAAAACACTGGCATTTGACAAGTGATTCAACAGCAAAGTGTTTCACAGGAGTCAGGAATGCTCTGCAGTGGGGGTTCTCCCACCACGCACAGTGGAAGCTATCAAGATATTTTCATACCTGAGCCTAGAGGTAGAAGGGCTTCATTGCTTTCCTCATGGCTCAAACCTCGCTACTCCACAGCATGCCTTCCTGCTTGTCCTCTAGGAAAGTGTTTTCTACAGCATATGGTCCAGCCTCTTAACCTTTGAGAGCTGACCTTAAGCCACCAAGTCATACCTGACTCCACCCGAAGGCACTTGCCTCGGTCCCTCAACCTGGTTGCACGGAACCACTTCAAGAAATTGGTTTCTTTCTTCCAGAACTGAAAAAATAACAAAAGCCCTTATTAAAGGGTAGGATCAACCAACACCAGTAGAAATTCCTCAACAGTACATCAGGCACGGTATAGCAGAAACTCAATCCAGGAGTAAGCTGGAGTTGACGCTCTCCTGCTCAGCTCCTTACGCTCACACGCTCGTCTTGGCTACCCACGTATCTGGAACGAACCTCAGCAACCCATCCGCTCTCTGCGTTGTTCACTGACTAGCAGAGTGGGGTAATCCAGCCCCATGATCTGCTAGGCACTACCTCTGGAGTAAAAAAAGCGTTAAGGGGAAAGATGATTTTTAGTCTAGTTACAGTGGCAGGAGAGCAGACTGGGAAGCACAAAATTTTATTGGGGGATGGTGGGAAATAAGCCTTATCATTAGGCTCACAACATTTGAGAGTAACATTACCGTTCAGAGCTACAACACTAAGATAAATGAATGTAAAAGAACCACGAGTACCATGGCCTTTGTTCCTTTCACAGGCTGAGATTTAAAATAGCACAGATCAGGCTGCACAGCTAAAAATAGGATACTGCAGTCTACACAGCTTATCAAATAAAAAAAGCTGTGCTTCAACAGGTGTTAATTTTACCACATGTGTAACAACAGTTTTCAAACAAAATATCTTTTATATTGGGAATTATGTGTACGGAATTACTAGTAGAAAGATTTTTGTGCTATTTAATGACAAGTGCCCAACTTGGTGCTCAGTAAAGGAAAACTGGATAGTTATTCACATGACATTCTGCTATAATACAGAGATTAGCTCAAGTATAAGTTTGTGTTATCACTGATTATACACCTAGAAAGCTTAGTGACAGACCAGGACTTGACTGTACTAGCTTCTGTACTAACACGTAAGAGCCCACGGCTGAGGGATACAAAGTCATTAGTATTATACCAAACCCAGGTTAGGCTAGTATTGACAAATCGGTACTGTAACAACTGTTTTGAAAAAGGTAGCATGAATATCTTGTTCGCAGAGGAATGAGAAAGCTCTTTCTGGATGTATCTCAGAACAAAAGACTGTATTACTGAGCCTTACACCGCGACGCCCCGGAACAGACTGCTTATTATACGGAAAAAAACCCTCAAACCCTGAAGGCACATGCAGAGAACAGTGAAAACTTGATCCTCCTCTTCATAGCATCTTCCACGTGATCATCTCCAGCCTACGCTACAGGCTCGGTCTAGAAAACTTCCCCTTCTCCGCAGCAGACGGAAGGCTCCTCACGGTCCCAGCACAACATTGCTGCTCACCCACCACGCTCCTCCTCATATGGGAACGGTCCTGGCTTTAATCAACTGTCCTGGCTGGGATTATCGAGCGTTTCCTTTGACAAAACTAAGAGGTAAGTTCCGTCTTCTCTGGTTCCTATCACGTATCGCCTCCTACTCTGCCCCGCCAGCCAAGGAAAGGGGACAGACGGACAGAGGGCCGGGCTCAGCCAGCGCGCTGGGAAAGCCGGCCGGGAGCTGGACAGGCAAAACGCCTCTCCCGGGCAGATGCGATGGGCAGCGCGGCACGCAGGGAGCTCGGGAGATCTTCCGGAGAGGCACTGTCCATCGACAGCATGAAAAAACACCAATAACGCAGGACACCTGATCAGATTTTGCCCACTGTTAGCATTAATTCCGGTGCACTGAAACACAGGACTGAACCTGTGCTCTCCTAAGAGCTGAAATTACAGCACTCAATGCCTCGAATTAAGAAGTATTAATTTTGTAGAGTTTGAGGGGAAAAAATTGGTATTACAAAAGGGGACTCTGCTTCAATTTTGAAGTCTTCCCCCGTGTAGGATTAGCAACAAGTATACTGTGCGAGAGGATTCGTTTGATAGTATAATTTCAAGACTGCTGATTTAATATGATCGCATCCTCCTTTCATTTTCAAAGTTAGACAAAAAGTGTATGCTACATCCTCTGATCTTTTCCCTTGTTCAGATCAATATGTGCAAGTCCTCACAAAAGGGAAATTCTCATTCACAGATGCTTCGTAACTTAAATGAGAAAAACCACAAGTATGTATCTATAGAATCTGCAATGATGTGCAAAAGTGACAAATTCGGAAACTAATTATCAAAGTGTGTGTTAAAGACATGGAAGAAAACCTAAATCTTTCAATAGAGAAAAAGGCTTGAATTTCTACTTCTTGGGGAGTTTTGACCACGATTACTTTGCATCTGTCACAACTGTCTAAACCAACAATTATTTCCTTTTGCTAGTACATCAAAACAACAAGACACCATGATTTGGCCTACAGCAACATAACCACTGGAAGAAATTTTTGCTAGGATTCAATTTGCATGATAAACTGTTGTTAACAGATACCATCTGTTTTTAAATTTAGTAAAAGGGCCCATATTATACAGCTCATTACAAATATTACTAACTCTTAGACAATGACTCTCGTAAAGTGTATATTGTAGCTAATGAAGTAGAAAGCTTAAACAACAAATCATTTACAAGTTTTTGTACAGTATTTCTAATGGAGGGAGTTTATAATCATAGGAAAATGTAATCACTTATGTTAAGCAATCCATGGACCTAGTCAATGTAGCACAAACAGCCATTATGCAAAATTATGACATTAAAGGGAAAAAGACTATTGCAGACTTTGCATTTTACAGTATATGCTACACAGACTAATAACTTTGGAAAAAATTAAACAGGTGAGACCCTCACTTCCAAAACGGTATTTTTTCCCACCAAATATCAAAAGCATATTCAACTTGGACTGAGATTTGCTGCCCTGAATAAGACCTGACACCAGTAACAAAGGGGATTCTGTAATGGACATCGGCTCTTACAATACAGTGCATTAAAGGGCATCATGGTGAACATAATCTCTCAGGAACGGTCACAATAAAGATGTTCTCCTGATTAATGTTCCACTAGGCCTGTATTTAATAATTTATATAATTTGTATTAACTTTAAAATTGCCATCACTATGGTGGGCAAGGAAAAACACACAAACAATTCAATATAATACCTTTACAGAGGAAAGCATTATACATTGCAATTAAAACTGTTAGGTTCATACAGGAGTAACTGGTCAGGATTTACAGAGATGAATTATTGTGAAACAAAGCTGCGCATTTAAATAATATAATAAGAGAATACTTTTAAGAGGTCATAAATACTTTACAAATTACATAAATATTGGTGTTTGGTATTATCACATTTATAGTCTTATAAACTGTGTTTTTAAATATTATTCCTATAACAACATATCCTTCTATAAAATGAACAAACTTTTAAAATAATGACAGTATATCTTATAAAAATGTCTCTGTTAATTTTTCTATACTTTGAATAGAGAAAGAGAAATAGCAATGTTACAGTACTAAAAAACGGTCGTTCTGCATTCGTTCACCTAATCCTTGTTTTTATACAAAGAATTAAGCACCCCTTCCCGAAGCATTACGCTGTGCGGTTCGCGGGTATTGGTCAAGAATATCCTATGCTATCCTATCAGGATGATTAATGAAGGCACCTTTTTCACAGAATGTCAGACTCTGCCTTTTTAACAACTGACCTTTCATAGAATACTACTGAACTCATAATTCCACTTTTGTTCAGTTTCTTATTAGTGGAGTTAAAATTAATACTTATGGGAATGATGGCTAAGGTGATGCACAGTAAATCTTACAGCACATCAACCTTCTGCGCTGACTACCAAAGGAATAGTACCTGCATTTGTCTAGATCAATAGCATAAGTATTCTAGTAAAACTCTGTGTCCTTTTAAAAGACAAATTAGGTCAATATTCCACCCTCTTTCAAGTACGAAGCTGTACATATGGAGAAAGACTTTCAAAGTTCAGATATCCTCGCAAAATAGTTAATGCCTACTGTACATGGAGGGATTTTTCATCCTGCTGCACTGTTGGAAACTTCCAAGACAACGTGGACGACGCACAGCATAAAGCCGTCCGTAACCCACGGTCATCTGCAGGGAGACATTTTAGCCCCCCATTTAGCCAGCTTGGTAGCTACAGCCACTTACTCCCCAGGATGGCCACATACATCTCCATATCCTAAAAGCCACATTTTTCTAGCTGGGAGTAACAGCCCTGTAATGTGCCACCGCAAGGATTTTGAGGAAGTCACTGATGCCGTGATGATAACCCTATTTTTGAAACCACAACACTGAGAAGTTGTCAGAGGTGAACAAAAGACCCTTGTTTCTTTGAGGTGTTTAACATCCAACTCGCTGTTATCAGACTTCTCAGGGAAGAGAACAACGGTGTAACATGACATGAACTGCTAGTTTACTACCACCTTAGAACACCAAAAAATTAAAGCTCAATGAGCAAAATCCCAGATGCCACACAAGAGCATCTACCACCACTGCAGTTACCAGATGACATGCCACCCCCTGCAGAGGACACCACAGGTCTCTGCAGATCCCCGCGTCTCCCAGGATTACCATCACCCCCCGTCCAGCCTTCCCGGCTCCGTCACGGAACGGCTGCACAAGCCAGGGCTGGCTTGCAACTCACTGCAACAAGCCACTACTGTCAGCTTCATCTTCACTTCCATATCCCACCGCTCCTCTCTCCCTGGAAATCAACACCTGGTTTCAGCTCCCTTACAGTCTCCTCCTGGTCTCCTCCTCCATCCCAATGACGATGAAAGATGACTGAGGAAGGCTGACCACAGCCACCTCTAGCTTATTGCTATCGACAGACCTGCAAGGCCCAGGATGGAGCCAGGTGCGGGGACGGTCACACTGCTCCAATCAAGCTGGAAAGTCCACGCAGAACAGAACAGGCACCGTATCAGGTACCAAAGCAATGTTGGCTGGATCAGGATCGCTCTGCCCAAGGAGATGCGGTAACTCTGCTTCATTTCTCAGGGCTCGCATGCCGTTTCTGTACCATGCTCGGCTCCTCGGCATAGCCCAACCCCGTGTGCTTCTGCAGCGGCCAGAGCCACGCATCCTGCTCACACCTCCGTGTGCTGCAGTCCCCACGCGATTCATAAGAGGTAACTGCATGAAGAAATTGAGAAGGTGCCTGAGCAAAAGCAGCTCAAATAAAATATGCTGGGACGTGTTTAGTTACAGGAGAACAACAACATTAAAAAACAAAGTAAGAGATTAAATCTTCAGTAAGGATATTCATTAACATAGCCAGCTGTATTTTTAGGTCTTTTAAAAACACTGGCATCAACTTCTTCCTCAGTTTTATACATTAACATTCCTAAACCCAGAAGCTATCAGGCTACAGAGAGCTTTCTATCCTTGAAGATATTTTAAGATAAGGATGTGAAACTTTTTATTGGTACATGAAGATCAAAATACATGCTCTGGCAGCATTGTATCTGATGTCAAACACTTAAGACATCACACAACTGGCAGCAATTCTGGTCTAAAATGTGCAATAATACAAGCAAACTGCAGCTTAATTTTTCTCTACGTATTCATTCACATTCATATGGAGTCCATTCACATTCATTATGAGAGAAGGCATCTGCATTATGGCTAAATATTGTATCTTGCAAACAGAACGGCGTTTGTGCTGTTTCAACCCTTGCCAATCAAAGAGGCCAGGAGGATTTCACCCTAAGTGAGGTTTTCTAGAACAAAGCTAGAGGACATTGGAATGGATTGCAACCTCCCCTTAGAGCTCAGATTTTTTCATAAGGCCAGCTGGGTTGTAACTTAACTGTTCCATAACCTGAGACTCATGGAGATGTCCGGCTCCCCGGCAGGAAAACAGTTCCTATAACGCAACCCAATAAACCGCCCATACTCCACTTTCTGAACAGCTTTCCTGATCCTTCCTCCAGCCATACATTACATGAATAATAAGTATAGCTTGAGAAATAAAAACCACACACACACAAAAAAATCAAATACTTTTTTTCCAGAATCAACAGAAAAAATACAACAGAAAAAAAAATTTCCTTGCTCTTTCAGTTCTCAGAAACACTGTTGCATTGGGGGAAGGATGGGTGTTTTTCCCTGCACAAAAACAAGAAAGTTTTTTCAACTTTGTCAGGGTTGAATATTCAAAAGTTACAAGAGAAAGTAATTATTTCTGAAAAACATGGAAAACATACTGAAATATTGGGTCTTCCCATAATTTTTGAAAAGAGAAGTTTGTACAAGTTTGCATATTCTCGCTCATAATTTGCCACAAGATAAAGGCAGAAAGCCCAGAGTTATGGCTCTTCCATTGATTACGAAAAAGTAGCATCAAATGTTTATATTGCAGCATTTTCATATGAAACATTTTCATAAGTTGCATATAATCTTGTAGAAAAACATCTAAATATCATGAGATACCATGACCACACAAGAAACGGCAAATGCTTCTTTCACCTGCTAACCTAGAACAATTGTGAACTGTGAATTCTTCCAGCTAATTCCCACTAAAGTCATAAACCAAGAATTATATTTTGTTGTACGCGCGTTTTGGAACAAGAGAAAAAGTGGTAGGAAATCCGACTTATGCAGTTACCAAAGAGAAATTAAAATCTTCTTCCTCCAATTCTGAGGACGAGGAATCAGGGTCTGAGCCACTCTAAGGTGCAGTATTACAAGTTCACGCACTACCAAAACTTACTGTTAGATACAATCGGGTATCTTTCCTTCACCAGTCCCACGTAAAAGCCAGGAACCTGGAACCCCACACCGTCCCTCTGACGTTACCTCTGTGTAACAGAAAGAAATGGTTAAGGTACCGGAACTAGAAAGAGCGCTTTAATAAATAGATTGCTCAAGACTTTGTCAGCCCTACACTGAAGGGAAAACACTAGGAATGCATAAGCACAGCACTGGTACAACAGCAAATGTATTCCCTCAAGTATGAAAGATGAGACAATAACTACAAAGACACAGAATTTTTATGGAGCAATTTACAATGAAAGTGCAACAAGAAGTGCAGATCCATATTTATCCCAGACCCAGGAACGAAGGAGACCACGTACAAGATGAAAAAAAAAAAGCCACCAACAAGGGAATGAACCCCAGGCAGCAGTGCCCATCACAAAAGCTGAACAGGAACACGAAAATCCTGAAGCACGACCATAAAACCCAACAAGTACAGGATGAGCAGCACAGACGAAGCCCTCGATGTGCATCTCTAACGCTGGTGCTAAGCTCTTGGCCTGCTGCAGTACCAGCTTCCCAACGGTGGGGAAAGGGGATCTCAATCAGCATTGTCAAGGAAAGACCATCATCTTCTTTCCAGCATCTGCTTCGATGAATGAACATAAATGCATAACACTTAACAAGGGATAACCTTTCAACTTAAAAACGACTCTGGAAAGAGCCTTTGAAAGGCTGCTGCTTGGTTCAGCTTGGCTCCAAGCTCCAGCCTCCAGCTCTTCCCTGTGCAAACAGCAAGGTCATCCAGCAAATTAGATGAGCGCACTACTGGAGGGATCCACCGCAACACATTGCTTTGGGGTAGATGCAAAATATGTTGCAATCCCAACAAACCAACGTGGCTCCCCCCTCGTGCAATAACCAACATTGTTACTGAAAAGGTCCACTGAAACAGGTTCTCAGTTCTGTTCAACTGATGATCCCCTTTGTAGGCTGAAACCAAATTCTGGGACTTCTGGTGGACATAAAAGTCACCGCATCCCATAACACTGCCCACCCTCGCATGGAGTGATGCCGCCACCCGCATTGTTCGATAAGGGTGTTGGGAACACACTTTTCATCGGTATCTGTTAAGTAAACACAGCAGTCACATGCTGGATTACTTAGCTAGAAGCAATGGCACAAGAGGTTCTTTTAAATGATGGAACAATATTTCCAAAAAATATTATTTTAGAAATTCAATTCCTTACCAGTTGAAAAGTTTACGCAAGATGGAGAGTCAGCACTTAACAGGACTCCCAATTTAAAAGTGCTGGATGAATAAAAAAAAGATATTTCCCAATTAACATACACAGATGTCTCTTCTGGAGTCCAAAACAAAGCAGACCTTTCAATTCTGCAAGCGCTACCCTGACAGAGCCTGTAGTTAAGTTGTGTGAGTTGGAGTTAGCTTGGTCATAAATTATCCCAATTACTATAGAGTTTTGATAACAAAGTGATAGACCTGAAAGAAAAGTATTGAGTGAAGACAAAGTTACAATGTGAACTGAGACAAAGCAAAAGTGTAATACACAAGTGTCACAATTCATAGTATTTATTTCAACAATGCTACTATTTAATAAATTAGTAAATATGTGCTCATTCTGATAGCTCTTTTAAAGATTTCAATAAAACTAAGAAGATGCAGCAAGCTGTTGGAATTAATATCAATAAGCAAACTGACATAATTCAGAAATACCTTCAGTGATCCAAATGCTAAACCCAGCCTGAAGCAGCCCTTTGCTGCCACTCATGTACAAGTTACAAAAAATCCAACAAAAAACGAAAACGAATTTTTAGTCCTAGCATGCTGAACTAAAAAGATCACTGAAAGTGCTGTGTAGGTAACACTGCTTTCAAAGCAGGAAATTTTACTGGACATGCAATTTTTTAGCCTATTCAAGATTCTAGATCCACGTCGTAGGGAAGCTAAGAGTCTGACTCAGCCGAGGTGTGAACACAGCACTATCCGCGAGCAGAAGGTGTTATCCAGAACGTCTATCCAAGCTACTTCTTGTTTTCCTTCAGCTTCATTATACCTGGGGGTTGTTTTTTGGCCATTTGGCATCTTTTTAACTGTGATTTATCATTACTTCAGACAAAAGATTCTTTGTTCATTTTCAAGTTACCTGCATGCACTGGAAATCACATATATATCATGAATGTTTTTTTGTTCCTGTATTCTTCTGTTGCCTGCTTTTGTTATTGCTATAAGTTCTATGAAAAAGAATTAAAAAACGTATTTCCCAGAACAGACAGGAAGCGAGACATGCTATCACAACCCTGAGGATATCCTCTGTTTCACACTGAAACATAAATCTTAAAACCCAGAGGATATCTGCATAAATGAAGAGCATCTGGACAACCTCAGAGTCACAAGCAATATTACCCAGCACACAGAAAACTTCTGACCTACAGGAGTTGATAGGTGATCCCAACCATGACCAACAGAAATTGCAACCAACACCGGAGTCGAGTAAAATGGGGATCTGGTTTAACAGACAAGTACACAACCAGAGCAGCAGAGGCAGAAAAAACCTCCCAAAACGTTCAAGTGCAAAAAGCCTTCAAAAGCAAGCCACAAACCCCCCACAGAAGACCACATCCACCTTGGATAGTTGTCTCTGCTGTCAGCAGAAGAAATCAAGGAAAATCAGACTATTTCAAAGAATTCAAGTAGAAGTGGAGAGAGTCAGGACAGTCTAAGGTGCTCTGCGTCGGAGACGGAAAGGGTGCGACCCAGAGATCAGGTCAGTCCGGACTTTTGAATTTCAGAGGTATAAACAGAAGACATTTTCTATATTCTTCAAGTGTTCATGTCAGCATTTAAAATTAGAACAAACTATTTTCAGAGGTGAAGAGCATTCATGAGCTGTGAAGAATGACTACTTCCAAATTATTGAGGTATTACATTTCAAATTGCCTTAATATAAGCTGATTTATATTTATGACCAAGTTTCACGCAGCGTTTAAACTTTCAAAAACCCCTCCCAAGTCAGATCATTGAACCTGAAGAGTTTAAAAAATAAGGCAGGAAATATTCTCCGTCCTCCTTCTCCCTTATATCCAGCCATCTACACACCAGGCTGTTAAGTGCAGTTATCCATCACAAGAGGTTTTCTAAAAGTTGGATTTTGGTCAGCACGGTTGTAATTTATATATTAGTCTACTGTAGCACCACGTACCACAGGAGCTCTAGGTCTAATGCAACAGCCATCAAAAACTTGGTGTACTTCCATAATGCTTTGCACATTAATAAATGCAACTGTCTGATGGCCATAGGCGTTACCAGCGAGCAGCATGCTTTTTATGGTTAGCGTGGACTGATCCACCCAGGAACCCAGCAGCCACTCTTTCAGGAAGACTCATTCTCTTTGACAGCAATCTGTGATATAAGCCTTATTTCACTTTTAGGAAAATTGAGACACTTCCTATGGAAGCACGAAGGACTATAAAAGCATCTATCTTAAAGTAGACTTGCAAGGCCTTTCAATATGAACGACTTCAGTGCCACAGGTTGGTTGAGGCAAGATGAAAATAAACACACCTTGCCGTTACCTGTTAAATAAGGACTTGAGAAGCATTTCAGCGTCACACCAGGACAAAGCAGCCCTCTTGTCCTTGTGGAACGGGCTATATCACAGCTAAACCACAGCCCCTATCCTGGACTTTTGCACTGCACGTGACTAAAATAAACTTGAAAAATAAGCTAGTGGCCCAGGCTCCATGGGAAGAACAATCTGTGGAATCCTAAATTTTTGCAAGATAGACAGTCTACCAACTTGGTTCTGCACATGTGACAAAAAATGTCTAGCTGTCCAGTAATGTAGTTCAATGAATGTCACAAAAAATAGTCTTCTTGAATATTTTCTTTCCAGTTCTGGAGAGGCTTTCCATCAGGAGTAGAAAGTGGTCACCATTTTTGCAGTTAAAACTCTGTCAGCGCTAGATGCCATCCCTCGTCACAGCAGCCAAGCTGACACCAAGCTAGGCAGTGTCTGCCCAGCATCTCCAAAATAAGATACCCCTGTGTGTATGTATATTTTAAATCAGTGGCAGTGCTATATGCACCTGCATCGCAGTGCCCATGAAACAGCAAACTCACCCACCACCCTCACAGGCTGCGTAACACCGATGAAATTACCAGATTACCAATTACCATTACCAGAAGCAGGCTGCACAGAGACTACGTCAATCATCATCTGAACACAAGCAAAACCTAACCGTGGAATGACAAAACTCAAGGGTACGTGCATCAATAAAGTAGAGGAAAAACAAATGACAAGAAAACAACTGATAATCTAAAGTACAGAAGTTATTTTAACTTCACCTCATTACTTCTTGCTCTCAACTAGCACAAGCAGAAGAAAGGTCCTCTGCAAGAGTCCTGTTTCACACTAGACAATCCTTACATCCCAAAATCTATGTTATTACGAAGTTCCTCAAGAAAATAAAATACAATTAAAAAATCTATTAGTATGAATGACAATTTACATATTAGCAGACTACAACAGTAAGCCTCTCAAATGTCAAAATTAACTAAAGAAATTGATAGCTGTTCAAAAACTAATTTGATTAGCTGATCACCAGGATTTCACATTTGCTTCTAGGGTATAATACATTTACTCAGAAGTTTAGAAGCAATCAAAAAAAGCTTTTATCACCAGCAAGCACTAATTTCAATAAGCAAAGAGGTAATTGTGAGTATTTATCACTTGAAGGACTGTATGCACTAAACCACCTTAAATTCTTCAAAAGCCAATAGGAACTTATTTCTGCTTAACCAGAATCTCTCAGAACTAGTGAAGATGGGCTGCTGGGTGCCTATCTATCTACAAGATATTTATCCTTGGAATTATCCTCCTCTAATCCTTTAATAGATAACTGTTTTAAGGAATTTGGGAAAGTTAGGTTTAAAGACTACGTAGTAAGGCAACTACTGATAACGCCAACGAAACCATCCTAACGCTGATAGATGGAACAGTTCGCTTTTTTCCTGGTGAAGAGATGATAACTCCTTTGACAATGAATTTAACACTCAAATATTTTCTGACAGTTTTTTCAAGAATCCAAGGAGGAAGCAGTTCTGTTCAGCACTACTACATTGACATTTCCTTCTCGCCTGATTTGCAAGGAGGTCTGCAAGATTAAAATAGGCTACCTCTGACTTCTTTCTGTGATTTATTAGATCCAGCACAGTTCAAGCAACTGTGATAGCAACCAATACAGACCAAGAATTAGTGTCCTTTATCCTAGGCTTATCCCAAACAAGCTGTGAATTTGGAACAGATTCAAAACAGAAATATTCCCAAACTATCATTTCATTAAAACAAGCAAAATGAAGTGACACCATAATGAAGAAAAAAAAAATCCAAACACAGTATAGGTGGTCTCTGTTCTTAGAACATTAAACTTAGTCAAAGGAAGTTTATAAAAAATATACCAGGGACTTCTAGAGATAAATTCGTAAAAAGCAAGCAGAATAACTATGCTGTTGGAAGAAGTTTTTGTTGTTATTTTGTTTAAACCCAGGTATTACAGAAGACACAAGGCAGGCTACACACATGAAACCCGTGGAAGGTGAGACAGCAATAGTTCCCAGTTTCTGCCCTTCTACAAACTCCCATGAGACACACTGATGTATCCTCAGCCAAGAAACACCCCTTGATGTGAATCTTTAGAAAAAAGCTGCTTGTGCGAACAGGTTGTTTACACAGCACCGCTCTCCCATGACATGCTTCTATACTGTGCATTTTGAGTCTTGTATTTACTGCAGCAACTTTGAAGTATCTGATCATGACCAAAAGCAGACTTCCACTGCCCTGGACCCTGATCATCTCGTTCATGTTGCTTCATATTCCATTTTAATTTAATAAAAACCAAAACACAGATTAAAATGATTTTTTTTTTTACAGATTTTAAGAAAGGAACTGCAAAGCTAGCCTGCTTTATGTTAGGATCACCAGGATTTGTGGACAACAATATCTTTGAAAGCAAAGCTCCAATTCAACTTTTTGTGTAAACGTTCTTATTGATGTTTGTTCTCAAGGTGTCTCAATGCAATCACAGTCTGCCAGGATAATCCCAGTGAGAAAGGACCTCAGGAGGGCTCCAGCCCAAGCCATCCTCCCCAGGCTGGGCCAACAGAGGTAGCAAGAGCCTCTCCTTCACCTGGGTCCATCATCACTTGGCACCTTATGGTGAAGGACTAACCAACTGGTGAGGCACAGACCAGCTGCCCTGTTCACCAGGAGCTGCATGTTTTCCTTGTTCAATCTTTGACCACCAACACAGCAGTTGAATGCTTCTTGTTGCCTTTCACATCTCTTTCAATTCCTAACTCAAGTTGAGGTTTCACTTTGAGATCATCCCCACTTTGAGATCAGGCCTAGGCAATGTTTCCAAAATCTTCCTTTGTACCCTTGTCCCTTCCCACCCTCATGCACTGCCTTTCAGCAGCAGAGCTCCTCCATGCACTCCCCGCCTTGCCAAGGGGTCTCCTGACAGGCTTGTGTCTCCAAGTGCAGGGATGGACTGTTCTTGAGCACAAGGATGCTGCCCTGGAGGGTCTGACAGCTTTCCTGGACATCTGCACCTCCCAGCTGCCTCCCATGGAAGGCCACCTACCAGCTTCCCAAAAATGTGCTCTCCTAACACCCAGAGTCTGCACACTGCTTCTCCTTCCTCGCTCCTGCAGGATCCAGCAGCAGTGTCTCACAGTCCAGCCAAGGCTGCCGCCAACCCCACATCCCCAAACTGCTCTTCCTCATTAGTGAGCAACAGATGCTCTTGTCCACCATCCTTGGCTTGCCCATCCAGGGCCATGCATCAACAAAGTGTCCTTGATATCCTCCAGAAAGCATCTCAAGAGCTCCAACCCCACCATGTTGCCTGTTCACAAGATCCCAGGAGGCTGAAGTCTGCCATGAGAACAGGGGTCTGCAATTTGGAGACTCCAGTTGTAGAAAGGTGGCTTCTATGGTTCATAGCAAACTCCCACCATGTCACTCTCACTGGCCTCTGGCATGTAATGCCAGTGGCATGGAGGAGCTCAGTTGCTGCCTGTTAGTTTTGATAACTGCTTATCATACACTTAAGACTTTAAAACTTTCAGAAATGTTTTTAAGAACTACATGGGAGAACTACTGAAGCCAAAGTTCCCAGATTTCAATGGGACTTGGATTTGAGTCTATGTAAGTTAGACACTTAGATTTAACCATCAGAATACATATACAGTTTAAGTCACCACATTTCTAGGAACGGCTCTGTACATAGAGATCCTGACAGCAAAAGGAAAACCCAGAAGCTCGAGGCTTTCAGAAGCAGCCCGAGGTCTGGGACATACAGCAGTGCCCCATTGCAATCTCCAGCCTTCCTGGCTGATGTAGCACCAGCTCTGTTTGCCAAAACCACGAAGGAGCAGCCGCCCCATCCCAGGGTGAGGTACTTCACACCACTGCTAGGAGCACTACTTACCAGAATCTTAAAATTCTGATGCAAAATGAGAATAAGATGAGATGTGATGTGGAAACCAGTACTAAATGTTTAATATGATCAGCAATTCACAATTATTTCTTAAGTGTCTTTTTCTGGATAGCTTTCCACTGCATGATCCTAGTGAGAAGATAATATGAGATGCTGCTTTTGAATAAGTTATACATTTCCCTTGCTTTACTTGAACATAACAATGCCACCATTATTAATATTTTTACTCTACAAAACAGCGCTAGCCTTCCGAAGAAAAAAGTCCTTGACCAAAATATCAGAGGACATTAAACTGAGAAGTGATCTACTGATGCAAATCATTAAATCTATTTGCATTTGCTTACTGAACCCTAACACAGAAATTAAACTACATAGTGTGGGAAAAAGAGCTGGTTTTGCATGGTTAAAAGGAGACATCTTGGAAGATCCAAGCTCTATGTCATTAATTTTCCTTCTTCCCCTCATTAACAAGTAAAATGTTTTCACTGCTTGAAAAGTTTTAATAAATAGGAAAAAGCAGGGCAGCTGACATAAGTTTTTAATGTAATATACAAGAGCTTTTAATATTTTTACATATATTAATGTAAAAGCTAAAAATAAATGTTAAAAGGTTACATTTGTGAAGAAAGAAAAATGGCATTTACAGTTACAGGATAAGGTTTTAGAATTTAACTCTTTCTTTTCCAGCATGGTGTTCTGAAGATCATTTGCCATTTACCTGAAAATCAATATAAGTGCACAGGTGAGCCACTGCAGAAGAGGTACACGTGTTAAGGACACACATTATCTCCCAGCTCCGCACTCCAGGATGATTTACTGTGCTTTGTCCTACCACATTAGACATCTTCAATTCTCTTTATAGAGGGAATTAAGGTAGGCATTTTAAGAACAGCTATAATTAGCACAAGCATTGGTACTATGTAATCTTTGTGAGTTTTACTGCAAATGTATGAACCAAAGTAGCAAACGATGACGAGCTGCTGCAGCAAAGCCACCCAGCCCCAGGTCAACCCAAACAACCCTGGCACTTCTCAAACACCATACAGTGCTCTGATCATAGCATCTGCATAGCCAAGGCTCTTCAGGTAGGTACCACAGACTTCTCAAACCACTTTAATTCAATTCTCTCACTTAAGGAGAGCTGCAAGAAGGGTTCCTCTCATCCAGATGGGTGTCAATACTTGTGCCTCACTGTCTAAGCTCCAAACAGCTCTGTGGCTTTAACTTACTCTCAGCATCACCTGTCTATGCATCTAGATTTTTTTGGAGGACTAGAGAAGCCTGGGAAGAAAACCAAGATGAAGAATTGCAATACTTAAGAATACCCACTAATTCTGATACATAATAGAAACATAATCCATGTTATTATGCAGACCACTTTCCCATCTTTATAGCAAGGATCTGCAATGGAAAAATGCTCCACTGCATTAATACACCTCTGGCACAAGAAGCTGAAAGGTTCCACTCATGGCCTGAATTACAGAAGAGTTAGATACACCAGGCATAGTATCTGTGGCATAGTATAGGGCAGGGTGTCAGGAAAAGATTTGTTTCCCGAGAAATTTCTTGAAGAGATGATGCTGCATAGACAAATTCTCACACTCCTCTTTGGCAAAATTATTTTTCATCACTATTACAGCTCTACATCTTCTGCACCAGAAATAAACCCATCATATTTGTGGTATTTTCAAGTGGGTGTCTGCACAAGTTACATTATCTAATATAGTTTGTTGTTATTTTTGCCATTTTAAAATATCATCACTGTAAAATGCGATTACTGGGTTATAACATTTCTTGCTTTACAAGTCTTGGCCAACCATCAAGGTTTACAAACACACACCAGTCGAGCAGCAAAGCTTTCTCTTCTCCTGCACACTGAAATAGGTCTTCTAGTGTTTTGACATGGCATTGTCCCCATTAACATTAAAGGTTTTAAAACATCAGATTATTACCATGAATAACTGCCCATTAGAAATCCAGATTTATTTTATTTTTTTTTTTACATAGAGCCCTCAAAGGCTTCTCCAGCTAGATTTAGGGAGAAAAACACAACTGTGAAGACTTACAAAAACCACTCCTATTTGAATCTTGTAATACGGTCTTTGACAGATGAATAGAAATGCAGCAGTGCTGTCAGGAAAAATAACACATCTAAAGTATAGTATCGATTACAGTGGAGTTGCTCGAGATTCACTTCAGTTTAAATGAAAGAGGAATGTGGGTTTTTCCAATCATGCATAATAAAGTTCAGCATCCACACCCGACAGTAGCACTTACCCTGCAAACCATTTCTAAAAACATAGGAAACTACATATTTGAGCTGTACTAGGTGTAAGGCTTTGACAAAGTCTAAACTTTCTACATGTTTAAGTTTTTGAAACACTATTTCCAATAAAAAGTTTTCTTGATGCAGCATAAACAATCTGTAGCATCTCCACAAGAAACTATGAAAAAACCTAGCCCAGTTTGTTTTTAATAAAAGGAGAACTATGCTATATAATAACTCTTCCTGCCACATCCATTGAATCTGCTGAAATAAAGATTGATGCCTGGATATTTGTAGACACTTCTACCAGAGAAGGTAATATTTCTTTTTTTCTTTCCTTTTTTTTTTAAATATACCACCTTCCTGTTATTTTGAAGTAATCTGAAGTAACAAGCATCATCTTCCTATTAGCCAGGCATCTGCATGTTTTGTTTCTAAGACAAGTGCCAGAAAACTCAACGAGATTTGTGAGAGCTTAGTGCCACAAGTTAAAAGATACTCAGAAATGAAAGGCTTAGAGAAATATGTGTAAGACTGACTTCTCCTTTTGGTCACTGTTCTACATAGGCACCCAAAACATGCTTTCACTTTACTCATCAATATGAAAAGTCAACATTGTCAGGACTGCAAGGGGTTAAAACGCAAGAGAAGCAGCCTAAAGACCAGACCAACACCGAGCACATGTGTACTGCTGCACTGCCTCACACACACAGCGCTCCCCCCATTTTCAAGGGAACCAAGCGTCTAAAATCCCGCGTGGATTTTGCCCTACGTGTTGAGCAAGCATCACCCCAGAAGGACCAGGCACTCCGAGCCAGCCAAAGTAGTACTTTGAAGCTTTTGAGAACAAGGTACTACAGAAGCAAAGAACACATGGAGCAGTCCAAGCCCTTCACCGAGCCGCTACCGAAGGACTTAACACACCCAGACTCACAGCAAATGCAGACTGTATCTCAAACCTAATCTCTTTATATTAACGCCTACAAAAGATCCATCTAATGAACCATTTCCCAGTTACTGTAAACAGTAATTAAATACATTAAACTATAGAAAAGGAAAAGTGCCATGCAAAACATACTTTGATCACTGATAAGTGCTGTCAGCTTGGGTGATTATGGTATTTACAAGAGTAAGTGCCCTGTTTTAGCTGGCAGGAAAGCGACGCACCTGGACTTGTCCACAGTCAGTGCTTTAACATTTTTAACATCCTCCCTTACGGGAGGACTACAACCTTACAGAGGACACACACTGCTACAGTACTGGTTAAGAAAACCAACCAAAAATAGTAATTTTCCAAAAAGTGCAGAGATGTTGATTTTTTTTAATGTTACTAATCATAAAGTCATAATGCATGCAGACCACAGGATGACTTCATATGGACTTGGTCTTTGAAATAAACAGTGATACAGCTTTCCTTATTCAAGAATAATGGTTGTAAATACAGTTGCCCATCTTCAATAGCAGAAGCATCAGGCTCTGCAGAAGGAACAGAACCCAGTGGCTTGGTTCTACCAGATACAGCACATTTTTCCTCAAGAAACAACCTGGAGTCTATAGAGCCTATGGTACCAGCAGCTTAAGTTTCAAACAGGTCTCTAGTACACCTTCCCCTCCCTGCTCCCTCTCTACATTTAGAGATCATCCCAAAGCCATTAACTTCTTTACTGCAAACGTGTACTTTCTCATTCATGTTTTATCCCATACCATTTTAATTAGAAACTCTCCACTGTTACACAATAATTTTAAGGAAGAACTGAAGAGGGGAAGAGTGGCACCTCTTCCAAGCTACATTGCCAATAACCCTCTATTCACATAAGTCACATCAGATGTTCATGGTAAACCAGAAACCTATTCAAAGCAGCTAAACAGTAGTCACATACCTACCTCCTTCAGTCGGTTTTAGTATGCCCCTGAGCTCCACTAAGTTTCTTAGCCTTGGCTGATGCTTATTGGAAAAATAGGAGGAGTGGCACTCTCCCAAATGCCTCCCACTTGTGGCATCAAAGTGAGATATCACTCACAGTAAATTTTACAGTATGAGGAATGAAACAGTTAGCAAAGTTGACATTTAAACCATCATCACTGGCTATGATTAAATACCTCAGAGATGAACAGAGTGGTTCACACCTCTCCAAGTTATTGTTCTAGGCTCTTAGACTCCCATACACCACTGCACCCGCTGCATTTTCACACACTTGAGATTTTCTTTGAATCTGTAATAGCTGGAAACCTGCTTAAACAGATTCTGGAGAGTTTCTGATAATGTTAAACTGGCAGAGAGAGATTGACTGAAACCCTGGTGAACTTCTTGAACTGCAGATTCACCCTTAAAAGGTTTAGGCAGATTAATAATACAAGAATGGCCAAACTGGCTTCTTGTTCCTCCTTCTCTGATCTCCCTCAGTAAGATGTAGGGAAATGAAACACTATAAAGAAAACTGCAAATAACTTTCAAGAAATACAGAGAGCAGATGGGATCACACTGCTTCCAAAATAATCTCTCTTCTGAAAATAGCATAAAGGGAAGTCTGGGGTATTCCTACACCACCAGGAAAATGCACATTTTGACCATTCAAGCAATGGTAAACAAGTCAATCTGCCCAACCTCAGTTCTCAAACGTGCACCAAGTGCCAAAAACTCCTCTGCAGTCTCTTGAATTCAAGTTCACACCCATACCAACACACACCCCGTTCCCCAAGTCCATGGAAGAGCAGACCACCTGCATGCGTTGTCTCCTGCAGGAGATGGGAGCTCAGGTTCCTCTGTCGAGCTCAAACCAGCCATCCGCCCTGGTAGCCCCCGGGCTGGAGGAGCAGGAGCCCAGTGGCAAGGGGGTGGCTGCCCCCAGATCATCCACATCCAGCCCCAGCGCTGGGCCCATCCAAGGATGGGAGTGACAGACCACAGCCAGTTCAGCTAAGCCTTCAAGTGGAAAACTCAAGGATGCCACCATAAGAAGTTGTTAAGTCCCACGGTAGATGTCAATGTTAGCATAACCTGGCATCTGTGCCCACTAATCACATGGCAAATTTAACTTTCATTTCACACGCATGCTCATCGGTACGTAGTAGTATTTGCACTGCTCTGACCCCGTGCTCAGCAGGACAGGATTTCCCAACCACACACTGGAAGCTGTTTCAGTTTACGTCAAGGCATGTTCTACTACTGCCCTTCCTTTTACTAAAATCCTCCAGTTGTCACTATTTCCCTGCATTAGCACACATGTAGGCTAGCTAATCCTTGCCACATGCTGACCACGCAGGGAGCTGGGAACCCTGGGGCAATTTTCCTGAGGGAAGAGGAAATTCCTGAAATTTTAATTTTTGCAACACGGGAAAAAACTGTTCCCTGCTGCCATCCCAACTGCCAAGTCAACATCCCCGTGTTTCCAAAGTATCTTCTGCTGTACACATTTTGCACAGTAACAGAAGCCATGCTTGTATTTTCCGGTTAACAGAAGTCACAAGTGCAACTCCCTACTTGCCAAGCAGATAATTCACCCCTCCGGCTCAGGAGTAAGACAAGGCTTCTCAAAACAGAGTCATCCCAGGCTGGGAACACCGCAGACAACAGCAGAATAACGAAGAAAACTAATTCTGAAACAAAGCTGCTAAAGACACTTAGAAGTACAACAGCAGCAAAAAAGTGAGTTTCTTTTGGACATGAGCAAAAAGAGTTAAACACTTGCAATATTTCAGGTAGGAATACTGGAGGAAAGAAAACCTTCTTGATCAAAACTAACGCTTACATTTGTATACACTGAAAGAAAAACCACAACAGCTGATATAGCACTAAATACATATATACAGGATATATACAGTTTTAGTCCTTTTGAAAATATGAACTGTGAATCTGAAGTTTTGTTTTTATAAATGTCTATTTCTAGCTTCATCTTTGGTGTACTTTTTGCCCCACTTCACAACCCTGAAGCAATATACTCCACCTCGATTCAGAAAGAGCCCAACGCCCAGATCTCTAGACAGCCTGCGAGCCCAACGCGTGCACCTCCTCGTGGTGCTGCACGTAGGTTACAACTACCACAGCCTCCGTCGTGCAGCGTACGGCTCTCAAACACGAAGAATGTGATTATTCCTAAGCTATTCTGATACCGATATCATATACTCTGGCTTTATCTTCAGAACTTTATTAATTGACAATGCCAGCTTGAATGACAGACGAACAAGTCAATCCACAATTTAAATACTAAAATAGAACTAGGTGATTTCAAGTTAACCAGTTAGTACTGCACTTAGATTACAAAATGGTTAGAAAGAATTTTAGTTAGCATTCAGTAAATTAAAACTTTCACAGCCATATTTAACTGAAATACCTCATTCATATATATTAAGTTTTATTTTATGTATATATACACACATTTTAAAAGCTTGAATAAAAATTCCTCCTCCCCAAACAGAAACCATTACACCCTGACGTGCCTTGACTTTTAAACTCTACCAGCTTCACAAGGAGCAGAATAACCTTAGGTTATTAAAATAAGTTTCATCTCATTAATAGATCAATTTCTTTCAAGCATACTGAAAACTGAATTTTACTTTGTTGCTTCTCCTTTTAGTCTCCATTATAGTCTGTGTTCTTAAGTTTTAAGGAGAGCCATCACAGAATGGGTTGTAATCTCAGGTGATTAACTGCACAGCATTTTACAAGCTGTAAAATCGAGCAAGATCTCCACGAACCGATTATGCCATTAACCAGGCACTCTTATCAGATTTTTCTACGCTAGCAGGTTTGTCTGATGATTGCAAGTCTTAAGTATTTATATATTTCAAAGGTTTACTTATTTTTGGTGTTAAAAACCCTAAAATCTATATTGATTGTTACATGAAAAGTCCCAAGCACCATGGAGCAGAATACCAATATTTATTACTAGACTTGTGCTCATTATGGTTCTCTCTGACAGGGGTCCATTAAAATCAATTTTTATGTTTCTTATGGTTTTTCTACCCAATGTTCTTACCATAGTGTTTATTAGCCAGTTAGGAGAAACACTGGGCACTGTTTTGTTTTTATTTTATTCTGTCGAAAATAATGAGGCCAGATTTAACAACTATTCACTAGCAATGAGTAGAAGAGATTAAATGTTATACTTCAGCACAAACATTTACAGATGGCTTTAAAATTTTTAGAACTCCATCATCAGTAGAGACAAAAGCAAGTCCCACCTTCCACCTCTTTCAGATTTAAATTCTTAAACTAGTTGTAGGAATACTCTGCTTACCATTAACTTCTGAAATGCTCGAGTAATATTCCACCTATAACAATTTTTGCATTGAAATCATGCAACCTGCTAAGTTAAGTGTTATCAAGATGCCACTAAAGCCTCAACACTTCTGTGAGGCCAGGAAATTAAGTCAGCTCACCACTGAGAAAACCGAAAGGCCAAGATCAGATAAAAATTAAAGAATCAGGAAAACTGCCTGAAGAACAAGGTCATGAGATCCTTCCTCAACCAGCCAACCTGGCCACGTTACGCAAGTGAACGGCAGCCCCCGTAGCGAGCTGTCCTTACAACGGGGACAGAGCTGCCTCGCAGCCAGGCTCCCCGCAGCAGGGACAGTTTGCGACTAGCAGCATCTTGCATCTGTGCAGGCAGAGGTGAGTAACAGTTCTCGGAGCTTTTGGGGAAACACGAATAATTTCCTCAGAAAAGGTCCGGGTGCCTGAAAGAGCAATTGCTCTACCCGGCCTCCCCACCACCACCCGTTGCTCTGAAGACATTTACCATCCCTAAAAACGTTGTTCAAAAAGAGAAGGCAAGCCATCAAGTGAAACATTTGAAACCTCAACATTAAAGATAGAAGTCAAACAGACCTTTGCTCTTACTTCTCCAGGAGAGCTACATAAACACACCCAGTATAACAATACCTCCCCATCCACCTTCCTGGTCTCTCCTAATTAAGAGCCTGTAATTATTTTCTTCCAATAATTTGCCATTTCACTATCAGCCTGTATTTTTAGTACCCACAACTTCACAACTGTTTTTGCCTTCAGCTTTTACTTTCATGCAATTCACTTTATGTCTAGCTTTATGTCTATGTCTACAAAGAACACACAATTTCTTGTATTCATCACCTTTGAGAGCCCACAGACCATTTTCCTGCTATTCTTCCACCCACTTTGACATTTCCTCTTCTCAAGGGCGAAAAGCCCTCATCTGCTTAGTTGTTCAAGCAGACGCTGCAAAGGCAAGCTTTGGCCTTATCCTAAATACCCCTTTATCACCATTCCTCATCAACAGAAATCCAGTACTTAAATCAGCACATGAAGAAACTGAAGTACTTATTTCCCTATCACTGGAGTTGGCAAAACTGTCAAATTGAGGGTTTTGCCTCTAATTTTTTTGTATTAGAGGCAAAAACATATTTCAATCAGAATACACATTATGCTTCATATTCCTTATTAATTTTATGCACACTTAAATTACAAGGCTAATAAAATAGGAAAACAAAAGAGGGGAAACCCCACAAATCAATGGAGAATTTCAGAAGTGAAAAGCAGGGGAGAAGAGGACAATGCAGAGAAGGAAGCCAAACCTGTTTGAGTCTTGTCAGGAAAAGCTCTGCTGTAACAGACCATGGCAAAGCTGCAATTTTATTACCAAAACCAGTTGAAGAGACCAGCCTTAATCAGTAATATTAGTAACTTTCATTTTGGCAAAGAAATCTGGCATCTAGTAATTTTGAAAGAATTCAGTGTTCCTTCTAAAAATGTCACTCAGCATTTCCTCACAAAGAAGGAAAGAGCAAGCCAAAGACGTGAACAGGCCAGATGTACTTTAGCAGATTGAACAGCACTTCTATTCAGCAGTAACACATACCAATACCTCCTCAGCCCATCCTGTATTTGAGACATCACCTCCACTGCCATGTGCGTCACCTGTTCTGAACTCCAGAAGACATTACAGCTATGCAAAACCAATTAAAGTTCTCACAAGTAGTATGCAGTAATTAAAACAATTATTCAATCCTGGTTCTGCCTGTTGGAACATTCATACCTTGGTACACATCTGCAAAATTTGCAAAGTATGCAAGGAGGTCTGAATCCTCAGTGATAGTCCAAAATTAGGGGGCAGGATGTACTTTCAAAACCTACATTAAAAATACTTTTATTTTACAACATTTCTTTGCTAATATTATAGATGTGGCAGAGAAAGAAATGCATTTTAGAGCTGCCACTCCGTAAAGGTACAAAAGAAGCTGCTTCTGCCTCTCACAGGAGCAAGTACTGTGTTCCCACTATGGCTAGTAAAAACAAGTACACATAGTCGTGTCTTAGATCCTCTGGGCAATCTCCTTCCTCTGCCACATACATAAACATAGGATCAATAGGACATGAACTTACCCACTCGGCAGCACGCTCATTTTTGGAAGTTTTATTTCATGTAAGCCTGTTTCACACCCAGATATCTTGAGTTTTCCCACAGGGCTAAGCAGAACTGCGTGTTTCTCCTTGCACTGAGATGCTCCCTGTTTGGAATTCACCTGTTCATGAAAACAAACTCCTCTTTAATTGCATGCGCTTTCATCAATTAACATTCATCTCAAGGCATTTTGATCAGTTTTCAAAAGTAATTTAAAAAAGCAAGAAAACAGCATATTTCAAGTCTCCTCAACTATGGCTTTTACTTTCAAAACTCCAAGTTAAAATGATCCATCCTAAGAAGTCAGCATCTAAATCAAAGTCTGAAAAAACATGTTAACTAGCAGAACAGCGACCTTTGTAAAAATCTCAAGTAATAGCAGTTTCATGGTTGGTTTATCAGCTAACACCCAATGTGCTTTGACACTGATTTCAAAAGGATGATTGTGACAAAGTATATTCACTGGTTTACAGCAGCAGTGTTATGCAAATAACTGCTGGAACACAAATAGAATATGTCTGCTGGAAAAATATATGAAAAAAATCAATCATTCCTTAGTAAAAGAAACATTTTTTTATTTCCATTGTTACTAGTCTGGTTTTACGATTACTGATAGGATGTAGTTGGAAACAGATGCCAAGCATTTCTCAATATTGTACAAGACCAACAATAACATACTTGTCAAATTTGTCTTGGCTAAAAAAACCCAGTCTGACTCAGTAGATGCTTGAGCTGTATGTACAGTTTGGTTTGTACAAACATTAGGAGAGAAAGAGGACAGAACACCACAAGTATGTCCACTGCAGAGTCACCCAGACACCAAACCATAGGGTCGGACCACATCGCCATCGGTGCTGTACAACCAGGACAAAAAAGCCTTTGCTCCAGAGAGCTAAATTCAAGTGAAACTGGACAAAAAAGTGAACAGAACAAAGAAACCCAAGTAGTTAAGGCAGCACCAGCTAACTCGATCAAACATCCCAGTTACAGCAGGAGACCAACAAGGAGGTGTCTTGGTTTTTAAAGTCACTGGGACCATACTGCTAACTTGAAGTTTGCCTCGCACCTGAAAAATTCACTTATTACTGCAATGTTCAGAACCAACAGTCTCCACAGACAACTGCGCAAACTTATTTTCCCCGGTATTTATGCAAGTTTATAGTCCACTCCACCTAGGACACCTATGTCTGCCTACAGCAAGGGGGACGATGCGGAAAGGCCGATGAAGCATCAGATGAAATGCAGAAGTGATTACAAAGCTGGGAAACCAACTGAAGAGCACAATGACAGACGAGGGGTGCAGCAGGAGACAGGAAAGTCTACGCATGACGACTTATAGCTGACCACTCCTTGCAGCTGTACAATAATTTTTTTCAAAATAAGAGAATTTTTTTAAATCCCATCATTAAGTGCTATGTAATGAAGTCACATCTGCAAGTAATATAATCAGTGTGAAGAGAGGAGAAAAAAAATCAAGTAGACAGTTTTGCCCACAAGGGCAAAAGTAAACTTCAACCTCTGAATTTTGGGAAGCACTTACGCAATTCCTCAGTTAGACACGCAGCAACCAGTGCAAATTTACTCAGCTTAGAAGTTCTGCACAGCGTGCTGGGCTTGAAGAACTGCAGGTTCCTAGGGGTTTTAGTTTGACTGTAATCCAAATCAGCTTTTTGCTAAATAATCAAATGTTTGCTGGTGTTACAAAGAAACTCTCCTTTTCAACCAACTTTTTCCTCTGTCCTTCTCCCTCCTCAAGGAGAGGACATGGGTGAACTTTTTTTGGAGCAGCACCTCACAGCAGAAGTCTTAGTAAAAAAGCAACTTAAAATTTTACATATGTGGAAAACCAGTATACATTCTTCATTTTTATTGGTGTGACAGCCGTAAACTAGATGCACTGAACCTCATACCATGTACTCCACAAATATAACAACTTAGAAGAGGACAGCTTTTTCATTATAACAAAACACAGGATGCAGCAAGTAACAGAAAACTATAAATAACCCTATGAGTCCACACCAAGTTGAACTAAGCTTTATAGATGAAAACCTTGAGTGAGTACAACCAGTATTTTCAGTCTTGTTTATCATACACATTGGGCAGCAATATTTAGAAGGTTTATTTTTATAAAAGAATGAAACCGCATGACTTATATCCACAGACATATGCGATTGGGTTGCGAGCCTCAAAGATGAAGGTCACGGTACAGATGTACAAGGCACACTATCCTCTGACCAGATACTAATGTGCCTTTTCACTATTTACCTACAGCTACCAAGATAAGCCAGGGAAGATTGAGGTAACGATACGCCCCTGCAGGCAGTGTTATTTTAAAATAAAGTGAAATTTTATTCCAGATTTAAATTCATTGCAACAGTTTTCAGATGCAAATAAACAGCCTTTAAACTTGGCCAGCTGAAGTTACCAAATACTTAGATATCATTTACTGCATCCTTCCCATACAGGCACAATTTGCTCAACATCATCTTCCCCATAGTGCCCTTGCTGAAGCTGTGAGAACTAAATGAATGGCAGCTTAAAGCAAAAATCTAATAAATCCAAATAAGCTGGAGAAAAAAGGCAGAAGGCAGTTTATGTAAATGAATCATTCGAGGAATTTTGATAAGGTACTGCATGAACTCCACCTTCACTCTCCCTTTCCACTGTAATACCTACAAAACTGTGTCGAAATTTCTCATAATTTCAAAATTTATTAGGTAGAAAAAATAGGACTTTTAGAGAAGGAACTTCTCCTGCCATCCTCTGGAGTCTTGCTACAGAAATAAAAATGTAGATGCAGCGTATGTAAGTCCATATCTCACTAGACTGCTAAATGCTCTATAGAAAATTGGAAGACTGTTGTTAGCCAACAGAATTAAGTCCTTTTTGTCATTAATAACAGATGAGTATCAAAAGGTTTTCACAGTGGAAAATTTATCAGTAAGAATATTAGCATGATTTATGAGTTAATGTCCTGTACAGAGGAGCCTCATTTTCCAGGCATGCTCCCATGACTTTGCAACAGCACATGCCTCAGTAGCAGCACGCTCCTCCGAAGGGCGAAGGTCCCCTAAATTACACACCAACTCCACTGAACACCACTCGGAAACAGAGATGTGCTGCTCAAATTGCTTTCCGAGGGTTCAGATGCTAAGGATGCAAAACAGCAGCGAGTTTTATCTCCTAAACGAGGTGCTGTGAACCCAAAAGCCAGCATTAGCTTGATGACTTGCATATAAGGATCTTAACCTCTTATGCTTTCCACTGTAATTCAGTTTAACAGCCTTGCCGCAGCCAAGGTTTTCAGTACTAAAACATACCTCCTGTTTGATTAAAAACAGATTTTATTTAAATTTGCATTAACAGTCTTTCACATTACAGTAAATAATTCAGAATTATTTTCTGTGTTCTACTGCTCCTAAACCCCCCAAAAATTCCACTGTAGTTTGGTCCAAGATCCTAGAATCCAATTCATATCCATAAAGGGGAATGGATAAATAAAAAAATTCAGAGAAATCTCAAGGATCAACAAGGTTCAAAACCACCCCACCATAGCAGAGTGTCTCCATGCCTCATGTTCTCCCAAGAGGTTTGTATTTTCAGAAGACAAGCCAAGAGAGCAAACCTCACGGCATTTCCTCCACTTCAGCACCATGCCCCAAATCACTGTTACTGAATTGGAGAAAGAATGCAAAATATCTTCATGAACATTACTTTCCAACTTCTCCTGTGTTCACCTCTTAAAGGTCTCACAGTGCACATGTACAGTGGTAAAACCCTAAAGACTGCAGATTTCCACTGGAAAAAACCACAACAGTACTGCCCATGGATGCATTTGCACCCTCCACAAGGGTTCAGCCCTCAGGTTATCAGAAATTGTCTTAAAAACAAGTTCTGTCTGAAGGCTGTGGTCAAAGAGACCAAAGACAACACCTTTTCACACATTTTTCCCTTCAGTATTATTGAGCACATGAATCCTTCCCACCAGGAAGGAGCCAGAGCCCTATCTCTGATGGATCTCCCTCTACAGGTTTTCCTATTTCCTTCACTCTGCTTTAGCAACAATATAAGCCTACCATGCCATATCAAAATATTAATGATAATCCCCTCTGCCACCACCTGCATCTGATTTAACAGGGTATTTCCATTAGGCTATATAGCATGTGGCTGAACTTCAAATGGAAGTCCTCATGATTTTTTTTACTTGAATATTTCCAAGAATCAAGGCAAAAATAACATATTCAACTGCTAAACCTAATGTGTCCTTGCACATACTGCAATTTTATTTTTTTAAAACCAAGAGAATCCAAGTGCATTATCAGTGAGATGTCACAGTTGCCTCCAAGAAATGGGGCTCTTGATCCTTTCAGATTAACAGAAAGTATTAATTGCTGAGCTACCCGATAACATAAATGCAACCAGCAGGATGAAGTTGCATTACAATTCTTTCCCTTATTTCATCTGCCATTTCTCAAACCCAGAAATGGTCGTATTTCTACCATTTCTAGACTAGCCACTGCTGCACATTTGAAAATTCCCTACTTAATTCTTCTACATCATGAAAGTTACTGTTGTTTAAAAATAAAGAATCCACCCAGATGCTATACTAGGTTTCTCATGCAATCTTGCTCCAGTGTTGGGCTAGGACATAACTACACCTTGGCTTCAAAAACTAAAAATAATTGTCAGCATGTATTGTCTGAGAGGATCCCAAACTGCACTATACCTGCTAGTAGCACAAGTCATAGGGATTCTTAGCTGTAAAAAGTGAATTTCTGGAAGCATTTATCCAGTAAGATCACCACAGTTTGAGGGTGGTTTCACTTGGAGAGCACTGATGCCAGCCCATCCCACTCAAGGCACAACAAGTACCAACTTGTTCATTTACTTCCTATTCTCCATAAATATGTCCTAAAGACTCATTGCTTCAATATTCTGACATATTTGCATTAGGAAGCTAGCATATGAGCTATAATTCTCAAGCACCTGCCCTCTTTCTAATGATGCCATATAGTATCAGTGACTTGCCAAAAAGCAATACCAGGAATTTGTTGAGTTTGAGAGGATGATCAATAAATGCCAGGGAAGTTGCTTCTTCATCCTAATTACAGGAAAGAAATACCAGTCCTGAACTCTAAGTGTCCTTCTTTTGAGTATCAGTGTTCTCAAACCTGCTTGTTATTGATTCAAGTTTTGAATTAAAATTCAATGGAAGCTTGAAATATTGGATTTAAATTTAAGGGGAATACTTCACAGGTACCTGGACTGGTTTGGCAATTTGCTACTTCATTTCAGTCATCTTGCTACAGTCATTCTTCTTGATCCAGTAAGTTTACATCCTTCTCATAACAAAATCCTTATCAAATTGCATCAGCGGTATTTGTCAAGGCAAAAACAATCAGGGACCATCATAAGAAATAAGAAGTTAGACAGGTCCTTCTCCATCATTACCAACTCCACAGCAGCAAGGGCAGCAGAACAGATGAGGTGACTGTTTACCAACACCCCGTCTATTCTGAAGCGTAAAGGTCAGCATATCGCTCAAGTAATACAGCGGCGAGCACCGCAATTAGGGCAACTAATGGTTGCCACTGCAGTCATATCTTTAACTGGGATTTTGGAAACGGGGCTACTGCTGTTCCATACTGAGACAGCTGAAGAAAAAAAATCCAGTCATTAACATCTCCTGTTACCACTGTAACGACAACTGCATGAAATTATAATTTAGAAACACAGTCCCTAACGCTGTTTGCAAGATGTTTTAATTGCAGAAAGCTTCTGCCACCCCGCCTGGGACTGCGGAGATGAATAACGAGGCTGACCACGGCCCCCCGTTTGGCACGGCTGCTGGTGAGCTGACGCATGCCAGCGGTCCACTCATCCAAGGTTCATTGAATTATAGTTCTCTCAACATCTCCTTAATAGTTTAAAACTTCCTGTATTTGTTTTACTGGTTTCTGCATGTTTATTTAAAAGGAAACAATCCATTGTACGTTAAGAATATGGGAAAAGATATTAATAGTAAAAGGTAATGCATTTGTGCACATACTTCAGTGTGGAGGGTAATTTTCCAAACTTACACAGCTAGTCTTAGATGAGAAAGCTGTTTCTTACACTCTGTTTTAAAACAGAAAAATTTAAGGACTGGGGAAAAAAAACACAGGATCCATGCAATCAAAACACAAGTCTAAAAGCCTACTCCTGTTAATATCTTGATTAATCATCTATATTTTCATCTTCCCAATGAAGAGTGGCTGCTACTGTTCCAAGAGAAAAAATAATTTATGTGCTACAAATAATTCCAGTGTGGGGAGGAAAGAAGGGAACAGGCAGACAGAAGTCTCATACCTAGAAATAGTTTAATATACTGGAATAAAAATTATACAGAATGAGAAACATTTAATTCCTAGTCTTTTTGCATAAGCAAAGCATATGAAATTTGATTTCTTTCAAAGCTAAAATATGAACTTCTCTAAAAGCTGTTTCCTTCTGTTGAAAAAAAAGAGTCCAAAGATTTCCAGCTAACCATAATGGAGTGAGCTCTAAAGCTGTAAGGATGCCCTGATCCAAACAGGTCTCTACAGGTTTGACATCTTAATCTGGACTGCTGAAGCAGTGAGAAAGCTGTCCTGGAACCCAGGGCAGGGCTTCTCCTTGTCTAACAGAACAAGAGAGGCTGCTGCTGCCCTCTGCAACCCACGCTCACAGGGCAGTCCCACCAACATCACTCCTTCCTTAATGAAAAAGTAATTTCTGAACAAGATAACACACATTTCCTGTATCATTACACTTGAACATCACACATAGCATCCTTCAAACATATGCAAACCTGTTAGTCCAAGGAGAGCTGAGTGCCCCCCAGTTTTTAAATTAAGGCAAAAGTTAAACTTTGAGGAAAAAAGGTGTTGCATTCATTGCTTAAATTCAAGAAGAAAGCCTTGAAACAAAACCATCATCATGGTAGCTAATCAGATTTAATTGTCAATATAATCTGCTAACAAGCAAAATAACATTTAAAACTACCTTTGATTTTTTTTAAATACAAGTCCTTTACATGCTGCACCAGGTTGTTGTGAACTAGTGTTCATCACCACCCACCTGGACCTAAGCCACTTCTTCCCCCTACACATCCCACAATGTACTGCATGTATTTCTCCTTCCTAGAGCATCCAAAGCAAACTTTCAGCTTGCCAGAACAAAGGACCATATATCAGGTCCATATATTTTTGTCCACGCTGCAACAGTAATAAACACTGCCACAGCTGAAGAACAGGACTGTAATCCAGAGAAGGCTTTTAAACAAAAGCTGCCCTGAAACATTCTGCATTAAACATGCACATTTTCTCTCGTGCCACGTGAAGTGCTGCCAACCTGGCCATTTCCTGGGGTAAAGCCGATCCCAGCCTTGCAGGAGCCTTTTGCTAGAAACCTGTTCTGCACCCCGCTGGGGGCCAACCACTGCCATGGCTTGGAGAGCTCTAGCAGCTGACAGCCTTGCTTCTGCCATCCAGTGCTTGAAAAAAAAAAATGAGTGACTCCCCAGAAAACAATTTGCCAACCTCGCCCCTACCAGTGCCTTCCCATGGTGGTCTTACCAGACCAGTGTCCCCATGGCTTGGGAAGAACAGTATTTCTAAGCCCTCCTACCTGCTCCCTGCAGAAGTACTGCAGCCCAGGAGGGCTGGCAGCAGGCTTCCCAGGGACCCCACAATTGATCTCCTGGAGTCCTGGGCAAAACAGTTGTATTTCCAACCTCTGGCTGGCACATCATATTTATGCCATTAGCATGCAATTTCTTATTTTAAGAGAATTAAAACATTCAGTTCTCGTTATGAAACACAGCAGCCTGCATCCTCTCCAGTACTCTACTAATACCTCCAGTGCTTCTCTAAGTCAGTCTAACCCTGGTTAAGCCAAACCTGTAGCTTCAGAGGGTGTGAAAATAAAACCTACTCATTTCTTTTCCAAACCCACCCTAGCCAAGAAATGTCAGACAAACAGTAAGCAAATCCAGGGTTAGTTTGGGGTGATACAACAATTTATTTACTTTCCAAAGAACTAATCCCATAAAAATCATGAAGGTACAGAATTAAATTGTGTATTTTGAACATATACAAACGTACACTGACACAGCAGCCACTAAAAATCAGTCCCCATCTTCACTTATCAAAAGGTCCAATTCACAAAAGCCCCTGATGAACCAGGATACATGTTTGGGTACAGAGAGCAACATTTGCTTTCTACGGCATTTTAAGAGTATTTGACCAAAGCAAACACATAATTCTTTATTAAACAATCAAAGACAACAAAAGCAAGTTTCTGTTGTCCCATTGTATTACACTACTAATCCTCTTTGGATGACAAATCAAAAGACCCCAAAATGCCAAGCTACAAAAGTGTTTTTCCAAGCAGCAGCAGCCTCTGGCTCTTTGGCTATGCCTTCAGTCACTTGCTTTGGCAGACAGGAGTAATCCTGGTCTGTCAAGTGGCAAATTCCCAGGGTACTTACCAGGGCTACCTCACACTTCTTTATTTTACTTAAGGGATAATATTTTAATTGTAATAAAACCATTTTTTCTCCTTTAGAAGAGGCAGATAGGCTATTGCATTCCAGAACTGCATTTTCCTACTTCATCTATTGCCCACATGCCAAGCTTTAATCTGAGCCATTAGTAGCAGCAGATACTTAAACACAATACCTCAGTGGACTGTTTAAACAGGAATTCAGGTATACTATTTCTACCAATAGCTCTCCAAAACCAAGTAAGCAAACACATTTTGTACCTTCCCCAGCTCTCACTTACACAGGAAACTTAAATGGCTTAAAAACAACCTTAAACTTAAAGTGGTTACAAGTGCAGCAGACACTGCTGTGGCCACGTAGCAGCTTAAACCATATACACTGTAGAATATTTATGTCATCATTTTACATCATTAACATGAAGCTAAGATGAGCATTTTGAAAAAAGTCAAATGTTTACATGCAGCATAGAAGTAAAATACCATTAGAAAGTGTGGTGTTAATAAGCTATACAAATTAGCGGTTGTGGTGGGTTGGCATCGAGGCTGGACTGGGTCACACCATCCCTAGGATGCATCTTGGTGCCCAGGAAAAAAAAAAGGAAGTGAAACAGCCTGACAAGCTGAGAGACACACAGTTCCTTTAGGATATCTCGTTTGAAACGGTGGGCTGCCTAGAGGTACTATAATTAATTGGAGCAGAATTGGACAAGAAATTTAATTGGAGCAGAACTGGTCAAGAAATGACATTCCAAGAACAGGAAAAAAACAGACAGGACAAGGCTAGACATTTCTGTAATAATCAAATTATACCACCAGTTGCAAAGACAGAAGTCAATTGTGTACATTCCTTGCTGTTAGGAGGCACCTGTAAATCCCACCAGCACTCATCCTGTAAGCCACATTGCTTGGTGTGCCTACCATAGGATGTGGAAGCATATTGTCATTCTGACCTTAGTGATGACCACAAATGGATTAAGCACCCCCTTATTTTTAGACTGGAAATCATACACCAGAAGATTCAGGTAGAAGCATTGTACGATGCACTACAAAGCTATGTTATACTTTGTTCAGTTATTCACTGCTTTAACATGTAATTGCATGTAATAAAACACAAACTCAGAATTAAGGATTTGTCACCAAACAATTAAAGAAACAAATACCATGCTAAAGAATCAAAGATGAAGAATGTGGTCTCTAAGAATTAGAGGGTCCCCAGAATTAGTATCTAGTTGTTACTGGTTTGAGTTTTAACAAGTCTCACACAAAGGAAAGCAAGTCATCACAGCTGCCTGGATTTTCCAGAAGCATTCATCACTTCAAAAAATAAACTCAAGATATTAGTCAACATTAAGATCTACTCCTTAATTACCACTGAAGTGCTTGCTGTAAAAGTTTTAGTAAGAGGAGGTTATACTTTGAGGCACTGAGAAATACAAAATTTAACTGCCAAAATCACCACTTGATGTATATGCATGCATATGTACGCATAGCAAGACTAACGTGCACTGCTGTTACAGGGTTCAGCTGTGTATGTAAAAATATGGCAACTACTGTAATACAAGGAAAAGATATGAAAGTTTAATCAAATGAGACTTGTATCAGGTTCAGGAGAACTGAAAATGGGCTAAAAATGAAAAAATCTAGCAGAAGAATGACTTTAATATTAGGTAACATTTCAAATTTTTATCACCTAAATCCACAAAATTCTTGATCTGCTCCTTCTTGCGTTCTCTGCAGAGCTGAAGTCAGGACCAGCTAAATAAAAGATAATGCAACTAGGCATAACACAATAAAAGATATTACCTTCACAATGCATTATTGCTGCCAATTATAAGAATCACTTCAACTTAATTTCAAAGGCACAATCACCCTCAACTGTAACAGTCTCTTTTTTAAATTTCAAACAGTATTACATTAAGGCAATAACTCACCTTCCAGCTATAATATCAGTCTCCCTTATTGCAAAAATACATTTCATAAATACTTCTCATCGACAAGTCAAGCTAATTCAGGTTAATTTTATTGTATTTTGGTGCTATCTCACATTTGTGTGCAATTACCTTTATCATTTTATTGCCATGCCAGAAAGTAATCAGAACAATTATTTGAAAAAGGAGGTGTATAAATTCTAAATCACACTTGCTGGCATTTTTGATAAAATAGCAGCTTTATCTCAGAAAGTGGCAGGGACATCGGATAAATCATGCATCAGTCAAGTGTAGCTGACCCCCAAGTGCATTGCACAATATCAGGAGTGCTTCACAAGAAACTTTCCTATATAATCCATCATTCTTTATAATACCAAAATAGCTACACCTGAAGAGTAGGGGCTAGAGAACAACAACAAAATAAATCTAAGCAATATGAACAAAACCATTAATAGCACTCCTTTTTAAGCTGGAGGAGAGTCAAGAATCTGAATTGGGTTGAAGCAAAGAATTTCATTGAAATTTTTAAAGTGAGTAGAAGAACAGCTTTAAACAAATGAAGCAGCAAGCTGTATTAAGAATTCACTAAAAATACAAATACATCTACAGGAAAATACACACAAAAACAGGCATCAGAAAGACTCGTACAAAAATCCAATTACAGTCTGAATTTTCTTATAATTATCAACCTTAGTTTGATTCAGGACAGCATGGACAAGTGTTTCACTGTATTGAGAGCAAAGCATCAAGTTAGTACAAGCATCTGTTTACTAAGCTTAAATTTAACAACTACAAGAAATCCAGAGGAATTCTATTTCAGAGGAACAGAATTACATTTACAATTAAATTTCTCATGAAACAGAAAAATTGCCACATTGTCATAAGAACACCATGAACCCAAAAACTCCTAAATACAGAGACATTCCTGATGTATGCTCACGCACATAACTACAGCCACATTTCAGCCTCTTCCACACAAACCCAACATACATCTTTGGTCACCGCAACACGGCTGCAAAATCAGGGATCAAGCGGGAGACAAATACAGCGATTGTGGAAAATGCCCACGTCTGGCTGCTTTCAGAAACCATTTTTCAGCAACCTGCTTAAAAACCCTTCAGCACGTTACGTCAGCGATAACCGATTTCTGCTAAAACCATATGCCAGGCATATATTGTGCGTCACACCAATGTGCGGTTCTGCTCAAAGTAAAAGTGTAAACTAGTCACACACTGCAAATATCACACGAGCTACATTACATACATATTTAATATGCATCCAGAATGGGGGGAAACAGCAGCAGATAGCAGAGGAGCCTGGGCTGCGTCTGCACAGCCTCCAGCAGACCCCTGCTCCCCACAGCAGATGGGGCTGTGAGAGTTCACGTGTTTTACCTTAAACCTCCTGCTTTTCCACATATCAAAAGGGGAAACTCCCCTAACAGCTAATGCTGCACCTTTCAACTAGAAGTGAGAGTGGGAGAAATGAAAAGGTTAAGTAATAAATTATTAGTTTCATGTCGCTTGCCAGCTCCATCACACCTAGCTTTGAATGAGAGGGAAGTAGTGATTCTTCCTACCATGCCCAGTTGTGCAGAAGATAATCAAATATTTCTCTGCCATTGTTCTGGGCACCTGCTAAAAGATGGTTGCAACTGGAAGACATAAATATAACTAAACAAATGATTAATAGAAAAAAGTGAAGCAAGAATTTATTTTCCTGAACTTCTTCCTCAACCATTCCATTTTAAAAAATAAAAACAATTTTATTTCATGGAAAAAGAGAAAGAAAGTCTTCTACAGTGGGGCAGACAGAATATGCCAAAATACTACTTTTCTAAGCCACATTACATTACATAAAGCAGATTAAAACCACAAGAGATGCCACTATTAAGACATTATTAACAGTGATAGAAGTTGCCAGCAGGAATAGTTAGATATGCAAGTTTGATTGTACTAGAAATATTTTCCTAGAGGAACATTACTAATGTTACAAAAATAGTTATTCCACAGAAAAAATGTATTCATATCTTCAAAGTTCATTTTAATTATTTGAAGAATATGGTTATTGACTAAAAATGTGTTGATGCCTTTCTTTCAGTAAGGTAAACTGTGCTGAATTTCTTTATAAACAGTTGTCTTATTTTACTATAAAGTTACTGCCCTACAGTTACTTCTTTGAAGCATCAAGCCTCAAAATTAAGCCTGTGTGGCTTTCAGTAAGAGAGGTATTTATTAGGAAATGGAAGCAGCTAACTTATAACTGAAAATACAGCGTTGTCCTGTTAGTTTATGCTCTGTGGAAGATAGATACGTGATGGGGAAAGGTCCACTGATGCCTGTTACCAACCATGACAGAGCTACAGAGATTTACAATGCAGCATCAATCTTGTCAACTGGATTCTTAATACTGACTGCTGGACACTGGGGAAAAAAACCTGTTACGTGAACTCTTTTGTAATGCTGGCCTTTCAATGTACACCTAAATGCAAGGGTATTTTAACAGAAACTTACGGTTGGAACAAGCCTTGATGCCATGGTACATGAAAGGTCTCCACCTGTAAGGGAAAAATTTAGTTAGATTGAGATTTAATTTCAGTTCCACAGGAAGAACAGTGTATGTCAATAGTGTCATCTCCCTTATAACCAACTTGATATCAGTTTTTTAAATGGTCTCTAAGTTTCAGTATATATAATTTCAAAAGGGAGTTTGATGGTTTTTACAAGCAACCAAGAATTTTAATGTTCATTAGGTCATCTAGTGCTTGTTATGAGTCAAACAAAATCAGATAGGACATTGAAGACTTCTTCCATAACAAGCACTACACAGCTCTGATCTTTTGATTAAGAATGCGTTAAAAGATGTAGCATTAATTTAAGAAATACTTGTACAGGCAGTAATGCACTTTGAGTTACTTAGAAAAATGAACAGCCTTTTGTGATTTAGGAACTACCACATTAAGGCATGAAAGCAAGTGACTTAGGTTTTTTCTGGGTTTAAAAGTACAGATTGCAAAACACTAAGAAAGTACCTAAGGAACATTAACTTCAATTATTATAATTCTAGTCTTAAACAGTATCATTATTTATATATCATTAACAAAAATACAACAGGTTCCTCTTTGCTCTCCCCCTTGAAATAAAGGATGATCACTATTTCCTTGGCATTTACTTAGTTTTTCCCCCCTCTATTTTCTTTTCAGCGCTATTTAGCTAAGATCACTACGTCTTTGCAAAGATGTGCTATGAACATTACATTTCTGAAAATCAGGAAGATTATCTGACAAAGCTCAGCCTCAGAGTCCTGACTCACAGCCAACCTCAGTGGGAACTCTTCCACTTAAGTCAGGGAACTCACTACTCCACAGGAGAGGATAACTGTATCCGCTTAAGAAATGATAAATCTCCTAAAAGAAATTCTGTGAGCATCTGAGGCTTTCCAAGTCCTCTCAAACACATCAAGCCTTGAAGTCCAAGGCAGTGAGAGAAGTTACAGCCACTTCCAAACTACTTAAAAGAAAATGGTAATATTTAATCTTAATATTACATCTTAATTTTAAGAGTTTAAAATTAAGATCCTGAATAATGAAAATTTTAAATATACCAACAATCACAGACAGGCAAGGTAGTCATTGCAAAGATCACTAATTCCATTTTAAATGTAGAGTCAGGCAGATGAACAATCTACTAACATTACTTAAAATATCTGTGATAGAGCTAAAAATAAAATAGCAATTTATTTCTGTTGTCACTTCAGAGTTTCAACTTTCAAAGTGCATAGCAACACTCAGCTTTTTCAGGTTTTTCTGAAGGGTAAAGCTAGAATATTTGCCTTGAAAAGCAGATTTATCCAGAAGCTCTTTTCAAACCTGGGCCAAAGTCCAGAAGTACAGTAAGTGCACTGAATTACACCAGCATTAGAGAGACATACAACCTTCTGACCATCTATATTCCCTTCTGCTTTCCCATGCTACCACCCCAAAACAAACTAGAAAGGGACACTCTTCCAATTCCAGCTGGTAACTACGCAGGAACACAATTTAACTAGAAAATAGTGTAATGTGGAGTTATTCATCTGCAGAAAAACCCTCAACACCCCACTCCTCCTAAAAATTAAGTAAAATGTGATGTTTGGAGTGTATCAGTCCAAATGCTCTCCTCTGAAGTCAACTCCGAGAGATTGCCAAGAGGAGAAAACTGCTGCACGATGTGTGATGGGGCACTGGCATGAGATGCATGACAGCCCTTCAGCTGGGAAGCAGGCAGTCCCTCCACCAAGCCTCAGGAGGGCAACATTCAGGAGTATTAACCCCCAGGAATACGCATCTGTCCTCTGCCTTTGCTACGCTTCCCCAGGAGGCCAAGGAGCAGAGCAGCTGCCGAGCTGGCAGGGGATGCCAGCGTGCCGGGACAGCAGCCCGGCATCCCCTGCGGTACCGGGAAGGCAAGCCAGCAGCACGCCTCCCTCCCAGCCACTGTCAGGCAAAGCAAGAATCAGCCACCATCAAAATGCCACTTGAACAGTGGCAGCCACCCAAGGAAGGCTCATCTACAGCCTCCACAAGAAAAGGGAACCCAGTGCTTTCCTCTGACATACCTGCGTCTTTCACACCCTGAATATGATTACAATCCCAGACACATTTGTGTGAAGGACTGGCACCTATGCCCTTTTACTTCATTTGCACCAAACTTTAAATAATTACCATTTAAGTTACTTATGCCCCTCTTCCCATCTCCTATCAGCTGATCTGATGGCACACACTGCTTTGGATTCTGGTGAGATCCACTTGCTCCCCACCTTCCCACTGGGAACTAAAGTGTTTGCAAGATAGCAGCTGCTCATGGGTGGATGAAGGGCCACTCCTGCACATCATGGACAACAAGCATTCATCCTGACTGAAGGAGCTCAGAGCCCAGCAGACATCTCTGGGACAAAACTGGTCAGGAAATATCCCATTTCATAATAAATATTTGTTCTATATTTACTTGCAACACAGTTTCTCTCCTGTTTATGAAAGAAACCATGCCAAATGCCAAAATCAAGTTGAAATTTCAAGTTGTTGTTTTAAATAGCATCTGCAGATAAAACTCAACACCCCATTCCTCCTAAAAATTAAGGAAAATAGATAGGGAAGAACTGTGTAAGACCACTGCTAAATATCAGGGGGCTAGGAAAGCCCAAAACTTCACTCCAAAACACATCTCAACCTTGCAAAGACTGTCTTGTTGGAAGAGGCCAATATATGCGCTACTAACTTCTTTTCACATTTAGCTGAAGGGTTCCCCTAAGGCTGATTTTGAAGGCAAGAACCCAATACCTCTTCTGAATGGCACAGGAATTGCTACTGATCAAATTCAATGATACCTCATTCTGGATCACAGTGCAGAAACTGAGACACCAGAATCACTGCACCCATCTTAAAGACTGAAACCTCATTGTCATCAATCCCTTCACCAAAATGGAAAGTTTCCCCCTGCCTTTGCAGAGAGTAGGATGAACTGAAGGGATCAATTAACAAGCAGAAGTGAGGAAGTTATTTGGCCCCATCCTCACTAGCTCAGAGCTGCCTGACTAGGACCAATGAAGCCCATCTCCTGTTGAGCTACGCCTCATACCTGGAGCTGCAAGATCACAGCTCCTGCCTCAGCTCCCCTTGACCTTTCAATCAAGATGCTCCCAAGTTCCCCAGAACTTCCGTCTCCACACAAAAGCCATGCTGAGGCTGAAGCCAGACTGACAAGCAGGCAGTAGGACACTCCCGAGACACCTGGAAGACACACAAATGCCTTCAGGTGCTGAACAGGAGCTCCTGCGCAGTAGGAGATGAGATGGTGCAGGAAGCTAATACATCCTAGACCCACCCTGTGAGCATCCCAAACCTTTGAGTATGTCAATAGAACAGAAACTTAAAGAAGTCAGAGGTGACATCAAAAGTCAGATCCTTAAAGGCCATGAAAAATTTCAGCCATATTTTGTTGATAGTCTAGAACAGAAGTCCTTGGGTTTTAAGACACTCTCCTGTTTACTTTCATAGAACTGCAGCCTGAAAAGTACATGTGACAGCAGCACTACGGCAAGATCTCTCAGATTCATAAAAAGTATTTGTCTCAGTTCATCAACTTTTAAACACTAAAGGAAGGTTCTCCTTGAAAGACAAGTCCTCAGGATCAGTAGAACGTAATACTCTCTGGTTTCAGTACTAAAATTTAAAAACAGCTATTATATCAAGTCAGCGTATGAATAAAATTCCATACGAAAACATTTAAAGTACATTAGATTTTTGGTCAAGATGAAAGACTGAAAAAAACTCAAGCAATCTATTCTAATTGGGTTCCCATGGTAACTGTACAATTGGGTTTTTCAGTATAACATCCCAAAGGCCCAATGCACACTTGTAAAATATACTTCAAACAGCCTGAATTGTTTTTACATTACAGCACTCCCAGGAAGATCAATTACTATACATCCCCACCCTAACTATTAGTGGCAGGAGATGTTAACACTATTGGCCATATTAACATAAGTCATGTAAAAAACACCACATATCACCATCATTATATAAAACTAATTACACACTCCAGATTCATCAAACATGTTCCGAGTAATAAACCAATACTAGTCTTGTCACAAGATCATGTTTACTGAATGTTAGAAATCAACCCCAAATACATGCCAAATCATTTTGCTTCTCATATTGATTTCAAGGATAAACAGAATCAATCATTAATAATTACATTATAAGATGACCCATAGGGTTAATCATATTCTTAGAAACTCTCACTATGGGATCAAATATAGCTGCACAAAAAGACAACTGAAAAAGCATTCAAATCCAGGCCATATGCAGCACCAATAATATAAAACAAAGTACATTCACTAACATGCAACTCATGTAATCAGTGAAAAGAAAACAGTACTATTGCTCTATTTAAAAAACCCCACAAGCATTTATTAAAAAGTTTCTCTCAGATTTTGCCTTTTGGGGCCTCAATTTCACCTTCTGAAAGCCCAACACTGGCTGTAGACCCAGCTTGTCCTTTCAGACAAGCCTTCCATCCAACTGCCTAAGCCTCAAAACTAAAAGGAGATAATGACCCACACACACTGTAAGTAGGACTCAAAACCAACTAATTCACTTCTTTCCAGCAGGGAAAAAAAAAGAAAAAACTGGGGACAGTTTGAATAAAGTCAATCTCATTTCTCAATCAAGCAACCAGAAATCTTGGTGTTTCATGGACTGAAATCAGCAAATAACCAGAGGTATTTCTGGTGTCAACAGGAGACTATGCAAGGGATTTCCCTTTTCTCCCCACCCTTCCCACTACATTATACTTGATCATGCTAAACTTCAATGGAGCAAAATAAAGGGAATGTGAAGGTGTGTAAATTGTTTCCCCAGGACACTGCTGACAATCTAAAAATGTACCATCAACATAGCCAGCCCACTGCTGCCAAAGCCAGTTTGTGCATTTCGTGGGTATTTTTAGATGCCATACATTCCATCTTGTGGTTTTTATACGTGAAACAGAAAAATTAATCTGTTGACAGGGCCTTAAGTATACTTCAGGTGTTTATTAAAAAGTTTAACTAACAGACCTTCTGCATACTTGAATGTACAAACAACCAAAGATAATGTTATTGTTTGCATTGTACCAACTGATCTAAAGCAGTCAGACAATTTAAATATTATTGAATGATGATTATACAGCAGCAACATTTACAAGACAGCACTAATACTTGCTATCTGCTAAAGCAGAGTTACCTGGAGGGAATTAAATTTGCACTTGGAGCGTGTAGATGGCACAATTCAGAAAACAAAGCAAATCTGACTTCAGAGTGGGCTGTCCTGCTAATACATATTACTTCACTAAAATAGTGATTTCATAACTGATCATTATGCACAAAAAAGTGGCATTTGAATAATAATTAAACCCTGAACATGCACCCATCGGGTAAGAAAAGCCCATTTCTTCAGTATCCCATCTTCAACAGCACATAGCCATATAGCATACTACAAAAACAAGGCCAAGCATTTAGTGATTTTTACTGCTACACCTGCCATGCCCCCCCCAAAAAGCAGGATTCAAACTTCCCAACTCAGAAGTAGGATTTCTAAATGTAAAATAAAAGTTAGTTTCCAAGCCCAAACCCAGCATCCCCAGCTGCCTGTCCCAAGAGCCACAGCTCAGCGACACGCCGGGCAGGGAACATACAGCGTGATCCGAACAGACACCAGCTGCTTCTCCGGATGCCGCCAGCTCCTGCTTTGAGGCAGAATTCTTTTATTCCCCTCTAGCAAGCTGCTCAAGACTACAGGTCCTCTGTCAGTAGTGCTGTTTTACTACTATTTCACTTGGAAAGCAGAGGGGAAGTCAGAATCTTTGGAGAACTCCCCTCTTCCTCCATGAGATTAAAGGTGACTTGGTCAGATGTTTCAATCACCCTCGGAACCTCCACTGTGTTGGGGAGGGTTTCAGCTGCATGTCCAAATTTTTTACAAGCGACTTGAAAAGATACCTGAAATGATTTATACCATCTAATTTGACATAATATAAATCAAAATAGATAGCAGATAATCCTGACAGACATCAGGACAGGGTGCTTTTGCTCTGCCAATATAAAGTAGTAAATAAGGAGACAACTTGGAAAAGGATTAGCAAAAAGCATCCAAACGGTGACATATTTCCAAAGAAAAACTTCCACAATTACTCAACTTGCATAAAACTCAAGCCACACAAGCTTTATTGACATTCAAATACATTTGACTTTTTTAAACAGTAGTCTGCACCACACAAGTAGATCATCAGTTTTAAAATTGCATTTTGTATTTCTGGAAAATACTGCAATACAGGTTTGGTCTGGTTTTATAGTTCGGTTGTTCCTCCAGCTGTATGTTTAACCTAATGCTGGCCCAAACCCACCTGTGCTGGGTGAGAATGTTAGCCTTACAGGAGCCAAAATTTAACACTGGATTTTTTTTCCTTGCATCAGGAAGGTTTGGCTCATTATACCTTCAGATAAACTAGCACAACTAAAGCCCTTGCCAGCAGATTTGTGGAACAGCGACCTTCACAGCTATCAGCAGAGCTAAGAAACTCAAGAACTGGAAGTCTGCAGTAAGGACACCAAACCAGGCCTTTTGCTTTTTAATTATGGCATTAAGGAAGAAGTTAAAGTTCGCAAAACCAGCCAAGACACATGCTGACACCTGTCACTCCCTAAAAGATTTCAAGCCTCCTGAAATTAAAACTTTGTCCTACCTTTCCCATTAGTTACATTCTCTTCACCAGTCCAGACATCTTATGAACACTTGGTAAACTAGAGAATTGCACAATCCGTCAATAAAGTAAGCGTATTTTGAACTACTGTCCATATGACTCAATTTGTCAGTAAAAACTGCCACCAGCGCTGTGCTTGCAGAAAAATGTCCATAAATGCATTATTGCGACTGGCAGATCGATGTCCATAATAAAAACAAATAGATTTAACAAGTGCTTGCTTTTACGAGTTATGCGATTGGTAGGATGTGTATTCAGCTTCACCCGACAACTTCTGGGAATGGGCAACACAGACTGGGTTAGGCACTTGCTGACTTCACTAGTGTTACAAACAGGAAATTATTCTAACACAGGAAATCTTTAAAAATGATAGACTGAATACTAATGCCTCAGAATTTATTTAGAAGTTCCACACATTCAGAATTTAACATATTGTTCTGTGAAATATAAAATGAGAGATGTTAACAACTATCACAAGCAGTGAGGCTTTTTTTGCCTCCCTCTCTTTGCAGCAATTAAGTTTAATTTAGGTCAGCCACATCCCAGGCAGAACAGCTCACTAGTCTTAAGGCTGATGTTAAACACCCCAACACATCAGGACCTACAATTTGTTCCCGTGAAGCTCTTACAGCACCAACACCAGAACAACCATCACTGCTGAAACTGTTTCAGTCACCACAAGCGAGGCTGTCACCCTTGGTATCAGATGGAGGACAGGGCTCACAGGGAAATTATGCACTGGTTAGAGTACAAGCAGGTACAGCAGCTGGCATACCGAGGTTTAATTCATAAACATCAGTTGTTCTTGTTCCTCCAAAACCCTAACTGCATGGGAAGAGAACACTACAAAAACAGCCATCCATGTCTGTGACATGTTCTCCTTTGGATTTTTTGCATCACTTTCTTCTAACAGTTTCCCCTGTCACCAAAGTCGGTTCAAACAGAATTTCTCTGGTGCAGCCTTTCCATCTTATCCACACATAACAAACTTAATACTTCTTCTGCACAAGTCCTTAAATTAGCCATTCAAGGAAACCCCGATAACCTTCCCAAAGGGCATGAGCTTCTCCTTCAGGCTACTATCCCTTTAGTGATGCCATTAACTGATTCTCTACATACGTTAAGCATTAAACAGTGGTGACAAGTTAATTACAGAGTTATCAAGAGATAAAGTAGTCACGGTAACACAAGTTGCAATATAACTACAACAGTTTCCTATAGAGCTTCTGTTCAGTTGCTGGTGTAATTGGTGTAATTAACTTGTCATGGATCAGAATGCAGATAGGAATTGCTAAAGCCACCTTGCAAGCTCACACGGCTACATCTTTTTTCCTCTGAAGCTTGAGGCTTTTGGTAGCATTGTCTACATTTGGAACATTTCTGTTCGAAAACAAAACAAACAAAACTTTTTACTTGGAAAAATTATGTCACAGACTGACAAAACATTCAGAAGAAAAATAAGCAACTTGACAAGTTTCACATAACTGGATGTTTTTAGACAGGAGTATCCTGCATTACAGGGATGGTCTTTTGCCCCAGAGGCAAAAAGCTTTACAAACATCTTAACAGTCAAACACACATTAAGGAACTTAAAAGATGAATCAAGCCAGAGAGGGGAGGAGGACCTGTTCTCGAGGGCAAAAGCCTCAACCCAAAATTAAGACCTGAAGTAGTAACTTGGGTTTAAAACAAGATATTCTGTGGTATCTATGATTCTGTTCTGAGCTTGCAAGCGCTAGCCTAAAAACTAGAGCCAGGTTGTCCCATGTTTGCTAACCCTTCAGGTCTTGACACAAGAAGCAGATGTAAAGGCACACTGGCTCTGATCCCTTGGTTCCTGCAGAGACCATACAGAAACCTTTCCAAAGGGGTGCCCGTGCAGGGGAACAGAGCTGCTAGAGGAGCCTTTCAGCTCACCAGACCTTCTGTGGGCTCCCACACCACAGGGCAGGGAGACATCGTAATCCAACAGGAGATCCCCGTCGTGGCTCCACTTAAGCTGTATTTCCATGCAAGCGAGGGAAGACCAAAGGCCACAGAGGCAGTTCAGGGAGGGAGAGCTCCTACACCACCCGTTTTGGTCCCCCGTGCATTAGGGAGACAGGCAGGGCTTAGAGGCCAAAACCTTCATCAGGTTCACAAGGGAACCCTGTCATCTAATCAGACCCCTCCAGAAGATAACCCTTGTCTTCTGCGCAGGGGGAGCAGAAGTCTGGACACAACAGTTATGCCGTGACAGTCATTTCTAAACTAAATGTTATGCCCCTGTTTATAAAACAGAAGGCTTTCCTATGTGAAACACTGCAGAGATTGCACCTTGCCATTTAATAAGAGCTCCATTACACAAAAATATGACACAACTCAGTGACAGGTTTATTTGGGAGTGAGAGGCAAAAAAAATTCTTTACATTTACTTTGCTTTAAAAACTGTGTGTAGTTACCATATCATACCTATTTTACAAACAGTTGCAGAGCTTGGCTTTCATGTCAATGGCAAAAGGACATTTTTATGTTAATATCAATTTGACACGCATTATTTTAGTGCAGTTCCACGCTAATCTGATCCGAGCACAGGCCGCTGCCAGAAGGCAGGGTGCTGCCATCCATTCGCCCCTTGCTCTGCTCCACCCGCGGCCCGATGGAAACCCACGCATTTCGGAGTGCCTCGGCTCCCACAGCGGCCACAAAACCGCTTCCCCTGGGCAAGGGCCGGGCTTGGCAGAGCTGGCTGGGGCAGGAGCGGTGCCCAAGGCAGCTCACTACCGCTTTGGGTTGAGCTTTACAACCAATATTCCCCTGCAGGAATGATTACCGACCGACACGTAGGCCTAGCGCCTGCTCTGGCAGCAAAGGCCTCGGGACCCAAACAGGGGCGTTTCCTCTCCCGGGGCCTGCCGCTGTCAGTGAATATGGGCACCGGGGAGCAAAGGAGCCCCCGTCACTCGCTAGGCTGCAAGACTAACACGCACCTCAGCGCAGAGGCAAGCGGGAAGGGGCTGCGGCCGCTCCCCCCCGCCACAGCTGCTCGGGAGGACGCGGGGGCCCCCTGCCCGGGGAGCGGCCCTGGTGTCCGGCCCAGCCGGGCGGCCGCTCCCGCCGGCCCCGGCCCGGCACACGGCCCGCAGCCATCTCCCCGCCCCACCCCGCCATGAGGCGGCGGCGGCCGCCGCCACCGCCCCCCGCCCCCCCCCGCAGAGGGCCGCGCCGCCCAGGCCGGGCCAGGCCCGCGGAGGCCGCCCGAGCCCGCCCCGCCGGGCCCCGGAGCCCCGCGGCTCCCCGGCCCGCCCGCGCACCTGCCCGCGAGGAGGAGGAGGAGGAGGAAGAGGAGGAGAGCGGGCGGCGGAGAGGCCGCCGGAGCGTCCCCGCAGCCGCAGCGAGCCCCGCGCACGCCGAGGCTGCTCCTGTCGGGCCGCGGCGGGGCGAGCGCGGCGCAGCCGGGGCGGAGCCGCCCGGCCGCCCCCGGGGCCCGGAAACCCGCGGCGGACGGGCGAGGGAGGGAAGCGGCCTGGGCAGGCCCGGCCCCACGGCCTCGCCCCCCCCCGGCAGCCGAGCCTGGGCCTGGCCCCGGGCCTGCGGTGTGCCCTGCCGGGCCCAGCCCTGGCAGAGGGCCTCCTACCTGGCTCTGCTGGGACTGCTCCGGGCCGGGCTCCGGGAGGTACCTCTGCCCCCTCGCCCTGCTTATATGGCCGGGGCAAAGAGGTGCAAATCCGGGGTCATGCAGCCCACCTGCGCCGGGCAGGCCTCCTCCCAGGCCTCCTCCCAGGCTCAACGCCAATGTGGCTACTCCAGGTCACACAGGTGGTCAGAAACATGAATTTCTGCAAAAGGCCATCGCAAAATAACGGGCGGTAATGCAGGAGAAGTCGGAGCCCGCACGGTGCTGAGCTCCTGTGGCAGTCCTGCACCCTAGTTCTTCCTTTAAGCACTGAAATGCGGATGGCTGCTGACCAAAATCCACCACATCTGGAAGCAAAACGCAGGTCTTATAACTGCATGTGTTTTCTAAAATTACCCAGGTCTGTCTTTTGTTCTGCTCGCGCTTTGGGGCAGGATGATGGAGGGACAGGGTGATGGAGGGCAGCAGGCAAAGGCTGGCAGCATCGAGGAATCGGCCTTTTTCACTCATTTGCAAAGTTAGGGGTAAGGGTGGGGACAGTGAATTAGACCAGAGTTTGCAGAGGGGGAAGCGTTTGGCAAATGCAATTTCTAAAAGAGGGGACACGGAGGAGATAAGAGGGAGTAAAATGTCAGAGAAAAGTAGACTATAGGGTGAGGTTTATTTGAGGTCATAAAAAAACAGGACAAAAGGTGCCAGTAAAGTTTGCAAACAAGAAACCACTAATTTTCAAGCCAGAGGATCTTTCACTGAATCTTAATCTGAGTTATATCAGCAAAAATTCTATTAGTCATATTGTATGACTCAGAAGCTATCACAAAATGGAGGAATCCACTTGGGAAAGATCAGAACAATTTTAAGAAGTCGTTACAGAATTTTGGAGATCCTTTTTTCATAGGGAATGAATGCTGTAAATAAACTGGCATCTAGTTTGTACCTGTTAAATCTCATTCTAAAGCTACAAAATCTGGTCCAAAATGCAGCAGTTTCCCCAATGCAGTTGAAAGTACTGCTCACACTGCTGTGTAAGAGCACTGAAACACTCCTGCTGCTTTTAGAAGTAATGTTTTTAGCATGACACCTGGTTCTCCCTTTTGCTTTCTGCGCTGTTAACCTTGAGTTTCTCAAGGAAATGTAAGCAAGGGATGTTTACCACCCCTCTTACTTTCTTTACTATCTACGTAGGCAAAGCATTGGCCAAAAGTCACTGTGGAAATTGTTCTCAGATAGTAAAAATGTCCAGAGTTTCCACACCACCCTGCTAATTGCAACCTGCAAGCATACCGATTTTGAACAAGGTAGCAGTGATCTGTGTATCTGTGTGATCTATGAAGGATGAATTACAATTAATATAAATGTTTAACAATGATAAATCAAATTCAGATCTCATGATATGAACAGCTTATCAAGGGAATTTCATTTAAAGCAGCAAAGAAACGATATTACAATACAGGAAAAACGTATGAAAAGGTATTCCATGTCTGTAATAAATTGCAACCAGTTAGAGGCTTCTGGTTCATGTTTTCTTTTTTATGCATTCAGAGTTCATCTCTCTGACTTAGCTCTTTTGTAGCTGTTAGTGAACAGATGATGCAAACTATTGTGTTACTGTGTGATGGCGTATGCTGACGAGAAAATGAAGCTTTTCAGTAGTTCTAATGAAGCCCGGATTAATGGTCAATTAAAAGGTACTGCCATCGCATGCCCCATACAAGTGCAATGGCTTATGTGAAGATGATCTCATCTCTAAATGAAAGATCTCTTCACATCAGTAAGCTCTGGACTAGATGGGATACCCTAGAGATAGTTACTGGTTTAGAATGTAAATATCAAACTTCTTAAACCCTGGTTTTTATTTTTTTTTCTCAGACATTTTAAATTCCAGTGGCATGATGTGAATTAAAAGGAAGGAAGGTGGAGATTTCTGCAGTAAGAGGTGGATCTGCTGCTTGGCAAAAAAAGCCCAAACCAAAACACGTTTATAAATCAGTTGTTCTGAAAACCTGTCTCTGCAATCTTCCTTTCCTAAACGATCGTCAGTTCTTTTTCTGCCTTTTCATCCTTCAAGTTATCGATATAAAGATCAGCCTTGCAGGTTGGTCTGGAGTATCCCAGTTGAGAAGGAGCAACCTACTGACCGGCATGGCCGTGGTAGACGTTAACGCTGACAGTAGTGCTGCTTAAAAAGAAAACTTGATTAGCAGTGAAGTCCCTGAAGGACTGCTTTCCTGCTGTGACTACACGCCATCATTATATAAATAAATACATACAGATTTATGCAACCTTAAAATAAATAGGAGATTCTCAGGGACATCCACACAGCAACGTCCACCGAGCTCCCTTTGCCTCTGCTGTGAGCTATGTAGAGCTGAGCCACGATGGGAAGGTGTATACAGCTGCTTAATGCGTGAAGTTCTCTCTCTGCCATACGCTTCTCTCCACATCTGACCTGGGATTAGTTCAGGTGGAGCGAGTTGGATTCTGCTTGCGCCTATCCTGTGAGTAGTGAGTGGCAAGAGAAAGGTCAAAGTGGGATGTTTGCAATAGTTTCAATTGACAGAATTTAAGATTCGTTGATATCTCCCAAGTATTAGTGAATGTTAGTGCACCATTTTAAGCACTTTGTAAGTTTCAGTCTGGTATTTTATCTCTTAAAAATGAATTTATTTTATTTTGAAAATATTAGAATGCCAGATTAAAGGGAAACAATGCTAAACTGAATGAAATCTTCTCTCTGTCCTGATATCCTTTTCTCAAAAGTAGCCGATCCTGAAACTTTACTGTAAGTGGGAACCTCCCCAAAATATGTATTAATCTTTTCTGATTCCTCTCCCAAGATGATCTCCTTATTGCCTGAAGCATGAAAATTGATTAATATGATTTTAGTTTGCATTTTAACAGGTTTGAATAGGGAAAGTAAAATATCCAGACTTTCTTAAAACCTAGCGTCTTGGGTTTTGGTAGTGAATGCGCAAGTTTTCTGCTTGCAATATAAAGAAGCAATTCTCTGCGCTGTTTCTAGCTGTACTGCGTTGTAACTTCATTCAGTGTCATATACTTCTGTTAGCAAATGAGGTAGAAAGGGTACTCCTGGTGGGTTTTCACTCTGCCCTCAGAATTATGAACATCTTATTCAAATCTCCTATCATCCTTTTGCTGGCCAGATTTTCTTTGTTACTTTAAGTAAGCACCATTGTAATTTCAACCACTGAACTTTTGGATTTCCCCCTAATCTGTCCTTTAACGACAAGAGCAAGACTGAGGAGACTGTTCCTAATTAGATGTATCACTGATCAGTGACATCAGTGTCAACAGAACATATATATATCTATATATATAGAGAGAGAGATCTATCTATCCATCTATCTATATTTCTCTCTCCTTTTTCATGTATTTAGGCCTGCTCCTTCTACTGTAGTTGGTATACCTTGTCAGACTTCTTTATTAAATTAGCTATGAGGGCACTAGGTGTTAATTTTCTTCCTAGGAGTTTCCAGCATTCAGTTGTGACACATCCAGTCTAGTTCACTAATACTAAAGCTTATGGGGAATTTTTCATCGCACTGATGCTGCAAGGAGATACAACATTTCTAAAATGTTTTTCATGTCCCGTGTCTGTGGTTTTCATTCAAGGCATTTCCTTTCAGTTTTACTTTATTTGTTATTAAGCCTGTTGCTTATAAGACATTGTTCATTTAACGTGGCATTTTCAGGTACAGGGTAGTATTTTCCCGGGACCGGAACATCTGTCTGCAGTTGAGTGCAAGATGCCCTTCTGGTGACAGCGCGTGAATTTGCTTCCAAGTAAACCAAGGCTTAGACTAATACATGAGCTTCGGGGTCACGGAATGTAACGGGGTGGGATGGAAAACTAAAAAAGGAGGTTTTTATTAAAGGCCTGGAGATGTGAATTCACAAATATTTCAGCCTGGATTAAATTCCTTGTTAAGGACTAACCTCTGAAAGCATCTACTTTCTGCAGCATCTGCTGTGGAAGAGAGACTTGGGCACTGGAGCTGTAACTACCCTCTTGCTAGCTTGAGAGAGAAACAGATGGAGTCTCAGGGAAGATGTAGTATGGAAAATCACTGTGATTTGGACTTCACTTGTAGTTCTTTAATTCCCCCCCAGAGAAAATTGTCAGATTGGAGCACAGGCATAATATATTTCTGCCTTTGTGTGTATGTGCCTTACTGAGTCAGAATCTGGCCTCGATCACTTCCTATGCTCCGGTGACCTCTCTGCATGAACCCCCTCAGCTGTGAATAAGTGCAGTAGTGTAACCTTGTATGATTTCACTTGAACAAGTAAACAAGTCTTGCTTTTCACGTTTATAATCACCAGGAAAAAAAAAAAAAAGGCTGAATGAAACCAGAAACTGTGATTTTGTTTGCCAAGACGCTTGCATTTTCTCAACAGCAGGGATGTGTCCTGCAAATTTAAATCTGGAAAGTTCATGTCAATACAGAGCTAGCTATTTGATCTGGGCGCAGTACGTGCTTGAATTGGCCCTGAAGGAGAGTGTGTGTGTGTGTGTGTGTATGTGAAAAGCACTCTGAATCTGGTTTCAAAATGGGTTTTTAATAGTAGAAATAATCTCTTATACCAGACTTTTGTTTGCAGCCCATTATGGAGTTTGTCCATATATTTTAATTGGTGTGAAATGGTGAGAAGCACACACCTGGGTCACTGGGAAGTGGATCGTATGTCTGGATGGGCATGTGAGTGCAAGTGTTTCTGGGAGCTTTCAAAGGAGTTAAATTTTGATGATGTGGGATACGATCTGTATGTAAGAAAAGAGGTCTAAGGGGTAGTTCTGAAGAAGTGTGATTTTCTCATTCTTCAGGCTGGGTAGGAGCAGATGGGAGGTTTGAACGTCTGTTTGTAGCAAAATGTAGAGAATCGCTATAAGAATCACTGGTGACGGCACATCATATCCAATGGCAACTGAGATTATGGAAGAGCACTGCTACTTCAGTGAGAGGAGAGTATCTTCCTTGCATAAAAATGTGAACAGTCTGAGTCTCTGCAGTTAATCTCCACAATTCTTGAATTCGAGGGAATTCTGATGAAATTCTGTAAGTTTTAAATTGCCATTGTCTTTGAAATAGTTTGTAATCCCCACTAATAAAACTTTTTCTCTCCCTCTTCCCCCAATACGTTTTCCAAGCTTGTTTGATTCCACTTTCAAATGTGGAAGCATGGACTCATCTCTATTAAAAAAACAAAAAGTAAGCTAGGAGTCCGGATATATTGAGCAGGAATACAACTGGTTCCTGCACTGGGAGAGGAAGGAAATTGGGTGGTTCGAAGTGTAGAATTACTGGTAAGTTAAGAAAATGTATTTTAGTAGGCAAACCATTTTCAGTGCTTATGAAGAAGCTTGGCATTGGGAGAAATATGATTTCCTGTAATCAAGGTGAGGGGAGTTGTTTGCCAGCCACTAATGCCTTTAGGGAAATCTAGTAGCAAACCGTGTAAATGGAAGGGATATTAGCAGAGATTGGTTTCATTTTCTTTAGGGCAAAAACATAAAAAGTTATGGTGTTTCATATGCCCTACTTCAGTTGGTTTAGTTATCTCCTGGCTGCTCTATTCCAGAAGTTGTTGGAAAATGCTTTGACAATATTTGGTGAAGCTAACCAGTATAAATTTTATCTGTTATGCTACAGAGAAATTTGTGTGGCAAAAAGGCTTATAAATATTAAATAAGAGGAATTTGGGGTCCATAAGGCCACTGATAAATCTCCTGTTAAATTAAGTGTGCCTGGAGTCCTATATTTAGTGGAGCTTTTGCAGCTATTGCCAAATTCCAGCAAGGCTCAAGCATTTCCAATAATTATTACAGCAAAATTTACAGCATATATTTTTTCCTATTGACATATTAAGCATATTTGCAATAGGACACATCCTTCAAGTGATTGGGTTATTGTAGCCTGTTGAGAGATGTGCCCATCTTTGTAATTGTCGTAAATTATTTGAAAAATGTTCTTAATAATTCTTTTTTTTTCTGAATGAAGTTTTCTCTTTGCGTTCCTTCCTACGCCATGGGCAGGTGAGGTTGCCAACAATTATCTGTGCCATTGCATTCACAGAACTCACGGCAGCAATTACTTTGTAGGGGCAGACTTGCTCCCAAATGAACCCCTGTGTTTACCGGGAGGCACTGGAAATTAAATCAAGTTAATTCCTTTTGGTCTTTCTAGCCAAGCTGTGTGTGCACGTGCAGGGGTGCGCGCGTGCGTGTACGTGTGCATTTTGTAGAATCACATATTGTAGTCTTAGAAATGAATCCACTTGAAGTTGGTACTAACCTGCCTCTTGCATCAATGGAAATGGATATTATGATTGCTATGTTGAAACGTGCGCTCAAATGCACTGGGAGTTTGATACTATTTTTCAAACTGCCAAATAGATAATGTCAGAACATTTCTGAAATGGGATACTAACATCAAGATATACTGCACCAATCAACTAACATCAGGCAAAGTATAGCGTAAAACTGTGGCTGTAGGAGACTACTACAGAATTTCCATTTTCATTCCCTATGTCAACAGCTTTGTAACTTACCTAGTAGATTGTTTTATGTTTTCCAGACATATTCTCAGTAGACTGCAAACACTACATTCAGCTCAGCCTTCAGAACCCAAAGAATTAGATATGCTGTAGTTTATGAAATGGATGTTTATGAAAGTATCCTTTGTTTGAATTGCTCAAAAACCCAACATGAATTCAAACTTTGACAGCGTAAGCAGAAAATAAGAGGGCCATAGTGATCTCCCAAATGTAGCCTTAACTATTGAGGTTCTCATATTGAAAATGCAATTTTCTGTCTAGATGTTTATGAATGTCTTCAAATTCCCTTTCATAATAGCCCCTTTTTGACAGGCCTTTTTCAACTCTGAAATATGAGAAGAAAGGTTGCTGCAGAATGTAGTATATGCCATTATAGGAGGTACACCTCTGTCCCTCAAGCCAACAGCACGCTTGTGGAAGTCAGCGATGATACATGCATGTGTAGGAGGTTGCAGAGCCCAAGATCCGTTGCAGAGAAGCAGGATTCTTTTACTGAATCACAGTAAGTTCAGATGCTAAAATGTGGTGTGACACTTTAGGGAGCCTGTCTATGTAAAATGTATGAATTCTGGTTGATTTTATAAACTGTGTGTATAACTCCAGCCTTGTGTAATCTTCAGAGTGCTAGCAAACCTCATCACGTAGCCGCTGAAGAACAGTCAAAACTGTTAATATTGTACTACTCTCTACAGGTAGAAATGTGTCTGTTTTGTTATGGAGAGTGCCTACATTAAAGGAATCCAGTTCCCCCGGATCGCCTGTGTGCATTAGCATCGGTGTACTAGAAGTGAGTGGCAGCAGTGCAATCAACACAACAGAAAGGAATACACAGCAGAAAAGCAGGCGCAAAGCATAGACTGGTTCTACCTGTTGTCGCTCACATTTTCACATTGTCCTCGTGCTTTCATGAAAATCTGATGGCGAGCGGTTGTGTGCTTGGGCAGCTGAGGGAAAGCAAAGAGTCCCTTCGGAGGCTGCAGAGTCAGTGTTGGACCTCCATTGCCAAGATGACTGGCGACCCAGGAGCTCGAGCCCGGGGTCTGAACCGTGATACCCAGCACCGATGAAACTGCTCCGTCCCAACCAGCCGCAAGCAGCCAAGGCCCACGCTTGAAATCCATACAGCCGCCTGAGGGGAGCCTGCAAGGGACAGCTCACGAGTGGTGGGATATTTGGGGCTCACATCGTGTGCATCTAAGGGCTCTCCTTGCGGTTTGGCTGCTGGGGCTTGGAAGGAGCAGAGGTGGGGACCCTGAGGAGAACTCAGCGAGGGCCACCCCTTCCCGGGAGCTGCCGCTGAGCTGCAGCTCACCCGCTGGGGCTTGCCAGACCCGCGCTGCCGTGTCCCCTTGCTGTGCAGGCAGCCTGCCCGCGCTGCTGCCTGGCAGCCCGCGTGGGCTGCCCGTCCACACGCTGTCCTGCTCTTCCACCTGACCCAGCGCAGCCAGAGCGGTTCAGGCATCTCAGGACTGTGTTGTGCTTTTTAGTTATAAACAGCAAATTAGAGTCTTTGCTGATGAATCTTGCGGGCAAGTGCCCTATTGCCAGGTAAACAGTGGCTACTGTCCTGTTGGTTTTAACAGAAATAATCACGCGTATGGAGTTTGAAGAGTCACAGTTTTCTTCAGAGAAATGCTTGGCATTGTAAAATGTGGTTTGAAGCTGATGAGAAGACTCACTGATTTCACTGGGCTTGATAGCAGTCATTTGATCATAAAAGATCAATTGTATGAAATGAATTGCTGTTCCCAGATTAAAATGGCGTTTTTTCTTTCTACAAAAACATGAACTTTAGGATAGCTATATGGTGCATGGAAAGGAAGATGCTGAGGTTCCCCCAACAGCAGGGACTTGTGAGAGCAAGGAGAGCCTTGCACGTGTTTGTAAGGTAAAGTAGTAACTGAACAATGCTCATCCTTTGGTTTTGAGGACTCAAATACCTGAGCATACTGCAAGCCATGCAAAATCCAGGAAGGCCATATACAAACACAAATTATCACAGATAATTGTTGTTATAATCTGAAAGTGCAGATTATTTTGTCACTTTCAGCATTGTGAACTTGAGTACATGCTATATACCATCTGTTATAAAGGACTATAGTGTGATGGAAAAAATTGTTCTTTGTAGGAGAGGTAGGAGAATGATCTTCATTTTCTTTATTGTCTGTTGTCACCAAATGTTGGGAGAACTACCTGTTTCAGGGAAATACTGCTTCGAAGTTGTTGCAGAAGTACTTGGTGTAAAGCTCTGATGCCATCCAGCATCAGTATGTTCTCCAGGAGAGCTGTTTGCTGCTGCAGCGTTCTTATCAGCTGTGCTTGTGAGACTCTATCCCTGTGTTTGTCTTTGTTCCCTTGATCAGTCTTTACTGCCTTCTCTTTCTTTGTTTTCTATCTTTTTTGAGCATCTTCTTCTCCAACATAATTTGGACAAGTTTCCAGTTAGTGTTCAGTCCTGCTTGTAATCATCATGTTGAAAAAAGAACTAGAGATCGACAACTTCATTGTCCAGCCACAGCATTCATTTTAGTGACAATAAAATCTGCCTTTTTTTTGTTTTGGAGTGAAAGAAAAGGGACAAGGAATTGCTGTTTTGACAAGTTAGAGAAATGGTTAATAACATCCTAGTTAAGGTCGTAAATAAACTGCTGGCAGTAGGATGGGTTAGCAAAGACAGGCTAGTAGCTCCATACATACTTCTCTAAAAAAGCATATTTAAAGGGTGTTTCTCTGAGGAATTAGAAAGGCAAAGGGAAAGGCAGGAGGAAACACAGCTCCTTGCCAAGTAGCGCTGCCGAATAGAAGCAGGAGCCCTGTTCAGCCGCATTGCTGTGCAACCTCAGTGGTAAACTGGGGCACTGTCTTTACTTCTTGTGTGTTTTATTAACAGTTGTGTACAAATACAATGTACACTGTGAGGTGAGTAGAATTCTGCAGGAACCTAAAGGGGTGTGAAAATGTTTATCTTCTTTTTCCTTTTAAGTCTCTACCTAGCGTGGATTGTCTCATAATAGTGTTAGGGCATACCCAGTGTTCCTGTCCCTCACAGTGGTCTTGGCTTGGGTCTGGGTTCAGCTCCCCGTTCCAACAGCAGCCTAAGTATATAATATATAAATTATACAAATGTATAAAAGTATTTTATAAATATAAAAATGGGTGAAATTCACTTTGGCCTGTATCCGTGCCTGTTCTCAGAAGGTGCTGACGTCCGGGATCAGAGCAGAGGAGCCTGCCGGGTAACCGGGGCTGTGATGGAGCAGGGCTGGGAGGTCCCCCGGCCGGGGTGCGCTCGACCTGGCTGTGTTCCCGCGCCTGCTGGGAGGTGACATCCCTCCACAATGGTCCTGAGCTCTGTGCTGGGGTGAGAGGCTGATCCCCCGGTCAGCAGATCCGTGTGCGGTGCCAGCGACAGATGCACGGCTGGGGTGGGGCTGCTCCCACGGGTACATCGATGTAGGCAAACCTATTCCATGTTCAGCTTTTGAAATCGGTTTAAGAATACCCATTAAAACGCCAACTGACCTGCAACGGGAGAAAAAAAAAATTGTTTGTGGCATTAAGCACCTTAACATGAAATAATTCAAGTTAACCTGCAGCAGATTTCAAGCATAAGCAAGTCCCTAGATGGTAAAGGTAAAAATGCACACCCTGAAAAGGTCAGGCGTCTGCTGAGACCTCCGTGTGCTCCCACTTCTGACAAAAACGAGACGTAGGCAAAGGCAACTCCAGAGCAAGCCTGAGGAATAAGAAAGGAGGTGTGCTAGTCAAAAGAGAGGTAACATTTATATTTCTGATAATGCTGTAAGGTACCAGGAATCAGAAGGAGCCAATGAACAGCTGCTCTGCCTCTGTATTTGCAGATCTGGTTTACAAAGTTCCTAACTTTGGTTCTGCTCTCAGGATGCCTCCTGCAAATCACTGTCATCCCCTGCCTGTTTTTAGCTTTAAGTGGCCTTTATAGAAGTGCGAGAGGGAAATCAGCATAGTTTAACCCAGTATAACGGTTGAATAGTTTAATACTTATCTGGAACATGGAGTGGAGATCATTTTGATTAGTATATTGTTTCGACACTGGACAAATACAAATGTTTCTCTTGAGTCTAAAGATATTTTTAATGCTGCTTTTTAGCTGTTGTTTTATTTTGCTTGAAACTCAAAATGCATTCTTCCCAGAATTTTTAAGATTGTTCTTTTAGGTTTTTTAAGGGTATCCTGTCAGTTTTTAAATACAGTCTTTTCATGTTGCCAATGAATTGCTTTGATCTGCAGATGAGAACTGATGAGATGCAGCTTCCTCATTGCTGAACTTTGCCAAGAGTTTCGAGTGCGTCTGCGATCGAGCCCATCAGAATCCTAAAATCGGGAAAATAAAATTTCTGACAAGGCATTTTAAGCAAATGCTTAATTTGCTTAAAGCAATTTTTTTCCCATTGTCTATAAAGCAAAAAGCCCAGAAGAAGACGTCTGTGTTTTGGTAGCATAAGAGTGAATGAAGAAAAAAGGAACACGGTTTGCTTAACATGTTCTTTGTTTTATTTATGTAGTAATAGCTGTGAAAAAAGTTATATTCCTCTCTCTCTATACCACATCTTCATGCGTCAAGGGAGCTGGCAAGGGAGGAGCTCGCAGCACAGAGGGATAGCTGGGGGCTACGCAGATTGCCCCAAAGTGCTCTTAAAAAATGTGTCCTGAAAAGGACGATATACAGTGATGCTGCAGGACCGTAGAATAGCCCAGGCTGGATCGGAGGAGGTCTCCGGGCCACCCCGCTGCCCCAGGCAGGGCCAGCTCCGGGTCGGACCCGGCTGCTCAGGGCTTTCCCCCAGCGGTGGTGAAAGCCCCGAGGACGGGGACGGCACAGCCTCCCCCGGGAGCGGTCCCTCGGCTCCACGGCCCTCCTGGGAAGAGGTTTTGTGGAAAATCCAGTGCTTTGGGTGCCTCTCGGTGCCTGAGCTGAGGAAACACACACGTCCCTTGAGGGGAAATGGGCTTTTTTGGTCAATTCATATCAAATTACATAGTGGTTGGTTGGAAGAGGTAGTCCAACATTATTCTCAAAAATACCATAGGTCCTTCAGACTCGGGTGAGCAATTCTTTTTAGTTTAACTGCTGCTTGAATTCTACAGCGTGTTTCAGGGAATAAGTAAATAAAACACCATTCAGGCCACGGGATCAGCATACTAATTTATGGCCAGATCTGAAGCCTTTTCCCAAGGCAAAATACAATTAAAGCCAGGCAGAACTTGACCTGAGTGAGGACTTCAGCATTTGATCTGTGAATTTTACTTTTCTGCATTTTTATTATTTTTATACAGTAGTAAAAATATTTCTCCTGCTGGTGATTTTACATTGTGCTGGATATTGAATTCCTTGCAGTAAAGGCCTAACCTCTTGAAACCTAATCTTACATAGCGTGCTGTCTAAAGAGCTTAATTCTTATTGGGATAACACGTTTAAAAAAATATATTTTTAAAGCACATCCATTACATTGTTGTTAACCTGGTTCTAATGGTGATCCAGCAGTAGCAGTAAAGGATGAAAAGCGAAGAGCAGGCTGAGATCTAATCTGACCCAACTCGCTGATTCCCTCCCTGACCTTGGGTAAGCCTTTTGACCTGCCTGTGCCTCACTCAACTCAGCTGGAAAATTGGGTAAAGAGCAGAGCCTGTTAGAAAACCATCTTCAATTTGAACAAAGATTTCCCGGAGACCCAAAAAAAGTGAGTGTAGTCGTTTTGTACAGACGTAATTGATTGCGGACTGCAGAAGAATAACATCCTGAGCTGTGGGATACCATGGATGACATCTCATTCGTCGTGCGGTGGCTGGGTGGTCTCTGCATCCACCGGAGCTCGGCCACTTTTCATGTGTCCAGAGCTGTATTTTCACTTTCACAGCATTAGTCTGGCCGTGGCTGCCCTCGGTAGGAATGTGGCTCAAATATTGCACGAGTCTAAGAAGGTGCTGGGGAGTAATTACTACTCCTGTTTGGTTCAGAGTTACTGAACTAAATTATTGTCCCCTAGATTTATCACAACCTAAAGTGGCATCACATGCTAGTGTATCAATAAAACATAAAAATGAAACCAGGTCTGTACCCAGAATTCACTCGATGCTTTCCAGCATGCCCCTGCTCTCCCACGCCAGGTTTCACGCCATCGGTCCGTAACCGGCGGTGCCCGTCATTACCACGACGAAGACTCGGGCCGCAATCCTCACGTTAAGCCTGACGCCTGCGCTCGAAGCAGGACCTGTTTGCCCCGCAGGGTGCAGGAGGTGAGCCTGCAGCCGGCAGCGTGGGCTTGGCTTTGTCCGCGGCGGGAGCCGTTCATCCAGAGCCGCTGCTGCGGCAGCCCCGAGGTGCAGTCGGGAGCCGTTGCAGTCCTGCGGAAGCGAGCCAAGGGCATTTACATGGCATGTGGACAACCACGCGGAATTGGCAGCAGGCGATCGGCCGCATGCACAAAGCTCCCGACTCTCACGAATTTGGCACCGTTTGTCCTGGGCAAGGGCCAGCTTCTCTTGCTTGTGCCAGCGTGTTTAAACTATCCTGGACTTACTAATCTATTCTCCGTGACCCACGCTGGAAAAATGACCGTTTCCTTTTCCCAATTCCCACATCTGCTATTTGTTTTCCTCCCTTTGCCTTCCCGAGATTTGGGAAGGAGTTCAGGAATGCGGAGCGCTGTTCAAACCTAAGCTGACCTCAGATACTGCGTGGCGTTTATCTCACAACGCTCGTAGGTAAATAGTTCAGGGGAGACGGGCATGTTTCTTCACTTCCACGTGCATATTTCTAGACGTTTTCAAATTCAGTGAAAACCTTGATTTTGTTCTGAAATGTTAGCTAGCTGTATGGCAAGAGTAGGAGGGATGCAGTATTTCCAATGGAAACTAGGAAATCCTGCTCCGCTGGTGAATTGGCTCTGTCATTATCCTTCCATAAAATATTGTAAATTTTAACGTTAATATTAGGTGCAAACACCTAAAAAAAGTCACTTCTGCTAGTCCAAATGAAATTACTGTGTGGGAATGACATTTACACTGGAATAAAATCATCACTGTGCCTCATATAACCTAATATATATATTTTGCATTAAGAAAAATCCCAGGCTCTACTCACTTTAAAAGTGCGGTCACAGAAAAACAAAATGAAATTTCACTTGAAAATATTCAGTTTTCTGAATGGAATATTCTGAAAGCATATGTTTCATTTAGAAGACCTAAATAGCAAGGAAATCTGAAAAGCAGTAAGGACGAATACAGTGTAGAAGCAAAATGCAGGCAAAATTTGCAAAATGACAGGAAATATTGCAGTCTCGAGGGGGGTCGGGTGACATGCAACAGGATGGCTTAACATGGACTTCATTGGGATGAAGCGTTCACCCTTTCTTTTTTCCTTTTTTTCTTTTTCCCAAAGAAGAGGGCTTGATAGACCTCCCTAAATGCATTTCTCTGTGATCCTTTTTAATCCGAATGAAGTGATTTTAAAATTTTTTAGGCATCCCGTGTGCACGAAGATATATATGCACCCTTGAAAAAAGAACAATAAAAACAATCACATCTTGGGAGAGATAAACTTGTTAAGAAAGATTAAAGGGAGATTTAACCAACAAAGTTACCGTCCACAAAGATGCTTATATGCCTTTTTTTAACAACTCAGTGGAAGTTCGGTGTCAAAATAGAAACTGGAGGCTAAAAATGGGATCTAGGTCTACTGCTGTGTATTCCTCTGGGCTTACGAGACTAAGCAGAAGTACAGGAATTACCCACAAATATTTGGTGAGGTTTATATCAAGAGCCTAAAATAGATGCGTACTTATGGAATTAAGGGGAAAGGAATTTTAAAAGAGCTGATTAAACTCGCTACGATGCTGCTTTTTAGATTAATGGCCAAGAATGAGGGGCTGAATTTTTCTGACTTTTGATACACGTGTTCCTACTAGTCATGAGAATTTGATGCTAGGAATTAGCTGAATAGCAATGAGTGTGAGCAAAGGTGTTGGGCTTTGCATGCAGCATACTTCGGTACGCTCTGGCCGGTGATGGGTGAAACCTCGTGCCCCGTCTTCTCCTCTGAGGTGGCACGCCGACGTGTGTGTCGTCAGAAGGCCTCAAACAATTCTGAAAACTTTCGGTTACTCATATATAATCTGCTTTTATCACTCTTGCGTTCCTTTTGCTTTTACTTCTGGCCAGATTTCCTTTCACCATCGAGTACCTTTGTTTAAGATTATTTTTCCCTAGATATATTAGGTTGCATTTTTCCAAGTTAAATGTCATTTGTCACCACCGTTCAGTAAAAGACTGCACATTCTGCTTTGAAATACCCTCTGATCGCCAAGGCCGTCAGCTCTGGCTATCGTAGAAACAGAAGTCGGAGATGAAAAGTGCTGTTAGGTCATCCGGCCCATCGCCCTGCCAACGCAAGCCTGCTCCACGATGGAGCTGGCTCTCGCCGTGGTGACAGCCCTTCTCTGAAGGGAGCCGGGGTGGTATCTTTGGGCAGCTCTCTTTGGATCCAAGCTTGGTGTTTGCTCTCGCAAGCAGATAAGGTTTTCTTTCATGTCCATGTGCCATCAGCAAAGGAAAACCCAACGCGCTGGTGGAATGACTCCACCATTGTTACTGGACGCCCCTGCACAGTTTCAAAAGATATTGCGCGTCTGTGCATCAAAGAACTGCGACGGCGACGACAGAGAGGCACGGCTCATGCCCTCGGTGTAGAGTCCTTCGTCTGGCCCTTTGCAGCGAAGCACCACGTGAATACAAAAGTGTTTGAAATACAGAATGTGTTTCTGGCATAACGCTGAAATATGGAACCGTTTTGCGCAGAATGAAAGGCAGAAATATAAAGTGATCAAAAATCCACACTTTTGGTAGAAAATTAATACAAATGGCCAAACTAAGGGGATAATCCTTTTCTCACTGAAGTCAGCGGCAAAGCTCCCTTTGATTTCAACAGGCATGAATTACAGGCGAAGAGAAAAACTGGGTTATTTGTAATTGTAATTGACTTAGTTTGCAGTGACAAAGTTGCTGCATGGAGGGAAGGTGTGCATCCTAATTGTCTTCAATTTCTTGCTGTCGCTAGATTTAACTGTGACTACCCGTCGGTCTGTAATATTTTTTTTTTCCCCTGCTGGGACACTTTGCTATGCATGTTAACAGCACGACAATTGCAGTAGGGACAATCCTGGCTGATGTTCAATTAGATTAAAACCAGTGATTTTTTTAATGCCTTTGTTGTTCTTTTTGACATGTGGGTGGGTTTTTGTTTCTTTAAAATACGGCATGAGATTCATCACAGTAAGAGTATCCCTTTATAAGCCGGAACAAAGAGGATATAGAGAAAGCAGGTAAGTCTTTTAGCGTAACTACAGCAACAAAAAAAAAGAAGGCAAAAAAGGAGAAAAAACAATTAAAATTCTTTCGTCTCCTTTCTGTGTTCAGGTGAGACCTGCAGACTGACTGTCTTTCCGCTTACTGACTAATTTAAGAGAGAATGGTAGCATAAAAGCATTTTTTGTTAGAGTTAGGGAAGTAATTAATTGATCATATGTTGTTTCTTTAACAATTATGTGATACTCCCCTGTTAATCTGTTCAAAATTTTTGTGTCAGTATAAACACACAACATCTCTGCTGTTTTCCAAAGTAGGTAAATGAGGTCCTTCTCTCCTTCTCTGGTCAGCCTTGGGGACCTGCAGCACGTTTTGACCAAGGCTTTCCAGGAGTTTTTGCGGTTTCAAGGATGCCAAATAACTCCACAGACAGGAGACTTTTCCATAATTAAACTCTGTGCAAAATAAAGGGAGATCTTCATCACACTCTTTGTATTCATATAAAATCTGTTGCCATGGGAGCTGGCATTGAATAGCAAGGTAGGCAAAATCAGTAATGTCACATTACGTTTGCCCTGTAGCCACTGGAGGGTCCCTTAAAATAAAGTCGCCTTTTATCTTTGCTTTCTGAATAAACATAAAACTAGATTTTTAGTGCAAAATCCTGATTTCAAGGTTATTGATGCCACACTACATTAATACAGTCTGTGCGATAGCATACAAAATCCCCAGCAAAGCCAGGGATACTCCTGTCTTTTGAAAGCTTGACATTTGTTTTTCATCATGAACTTAAAGGTCACCAGCTACAGATGAATCAGGATACCTGCTTGAGTTTACATTTACATGCATTTTATTTTATTCCCATGTGCACTTTTTATGAGATCCATCACTGGAATAAAACTGTAGCTCTCTCTTATTATCCAGGTTTGATAATCTAGAAGAGTTATCAACCCGCTGCCTTTAAGAACAGACGAGTTGTCTTCAGCGCATCGCAGCGCGGCGGCAGTTCAGTGCGGTGTGGTTCGAGAAATGTCTGTTTTCTTTACTGCTTGACCCGAGCATCACCACTAATTTCAGCTGTAAATATAATGTTAACAAAGTGGCTCTCTGTTCCTAATCTGTAATTCTCCGTGTTTTGTCATCCTGCTCAATGCCTGAAATGATGGCAATGTTGCACTGTCAAAGTTATTGAAAAATGGTTTGTGTGTATTGATGCTTGTTTAATTCTCGCTTTATTTCTACAGATGAAGATGCAATTAATCAAAACGCAGGTTTCGGAACTTCCAGGGATTCAAAATGCCTCATTCAGCTTACAATGAATGTGTCCCGTGTCTTCTGCATATGAATTTTTGTTTTTGTTCAGACTAGCAAGTGACCTGTATTGCTGCACAGAATTTTTGAAACCAAATAACATTTTATATTTTTACCAAAATACCTGTGGAGCTGACAGAGCATGATGCATTCATTTTCCTTGATTTTGTAGTGAGGGAAAAGGCTAGCATGAATAATTCAAAAATAATGCTGAGACTGTTAAGATTTAGTACTGGAGAGGTCATCACAGTTGGGAGAATGAGCTAGGAGACTATTACTATTCCACGATCTTTGAATCTCAAGGTGACATCATTATTATTTCTCTATATCTATAATGTGGTGCTGCAACCAACTTATTGCAGTGTTTCTCATGTAGGGTAGAAAGATCAATTACATACAGACCTCAAAATGTGAACTATAAGCATAGTGTCCAATAAAGCTGTCATTAACAGTCACCACAATTTTAACTGTATGCTTCCAGGTCAAGCTGTTTTAAAAATGATAACTGACATTGAAAGGTTGAATAAAGAGCACACGTTCCAAAGGGAACAATTCTTTACCCAAATAAGTTTTCATTAGCAAATTCGCTAATTCCCTTCTTCAGTTTACAAAAGCATTCGGCGTTTATCTCATTGTTTCTGGTACGCCCATTCACAGACAACCCTGGGAAAAAAAAAAAACCCCTAAGTTTTCCATATGATCAGCATCAACAGTAGTATCGGTGAATGCAGATAAAGCATCCCTGTGCAGTTGGCTTTAATTTATTCCTGTCTTCGACGAGAAACTGAAAGATCTTACCCAAATGGAAGTTACATTACGGTAGCACTTACTGCATTACTTTAACTATTACCTCCCCTCTCCGTGGGCTGTTAACTCACCAGCGTGCCCGTGGAAGCGTGCGTTATCCAAAATAAACAAGTCACTTATGAATATTCAGGAGTAATGTATGCCAGGAAACAGCCGGTAGGACTTCAGAGGCGTCTCTCCATTGGGTGAGCGCTGCCTTGTGTGTTTAATTAAACATCCATTTCCCTTGGAGAATATTCCTCAAGACTGTAACTCTTCCAATAAACACTTTTCCTACTTGTTTTGTTTTCTTTTTGTAATTTTCACATGAGTTGGAAAGATAAATAAGGCAGCTTTTATAAGGAAATTACAGAGAAAAAAGGGTTGGTAAGCCACCTGTTCTGAACACCAGGATGTTTTGATGTAAGGAGCGCTCAAATGTTTCTAAAAAATATGCTGCAACTCTTTGACACAATGATTTCCCGTTCTTTTTTTTTTTTTTTTTGAAGGAACAAGCTACTCTCCTCCTCTCTTAGTTCTTTCCCATTTTTCTTAGGGGATTCAGGCTTGCAACGTCGTGGCAGCTCCTTGCTCCCGGATAGCTGGGAGCGAAGGCGGTGCGGGGCGAGGAGCGTGCCGGGGCTGTGCGTGCCCGGCCAGGGCTTCCCAGAGCTCCTGCCCGTCTCACCCGGTGCCCGTCTCTCGCCTGTTGCCCGTTTCTTCCCTCTCGGCTACTTCAGCAGCCCGAGAGCCGGGATCCGCAGCCAGGCACGCACACAAGGGCTTACTACTGCTCGGGCGGTTCCAGCAGCCCCTCCGTGGTGGTCTTCCCAGGACACGTGCAGCGACGGCTCTGGGACAGCCAACGACGCCTTCGTGTTCAGGGTCTCAACGGGCTTGTCAGTGGTTTTATTTTTCTGAATTCTGATTTGCGTTCCCTTGCTTCTCTGAATTAGAGATTTTTACAGTAAGATGTAAAAATATTAATATGACTAAGTAAGCATATACAAGGAGCACATAGACGAAAATATGTAAAAAATGAAGATCCTTTTTTATTTTCCTTGCAAGGCTTTCTGGTGTGCACAGCTGGAGGGAAAGGGCACTGTGGCAGGACCATGGGCTCCAGCCCTGCTGAACCAAAAGATTAAGAGGAGATTGGTCAGAGGAATCAAAATTACGTAGGCTGGTAGAGATCTGATCCTGCGGCAGGAAAAATAAAACAACTGTGAAACAATGTCTCTCTAATGACTACAGGAAAATTAAAAAGAGAGTCACGCAGTGGCTTCCTAGGTATAGCTTTTTTCCTGTTCAACCAAACATTTATTTTAATTTTTAGCATTTGGACGAGAGCCACATGACTTAAGCTCCAGTTCGCCCTCATTATGCAACCTTAACTGCCATGATGTTTTTGTCAGCCTATTGCACACGATGATGTTCACCCTCCGCAGCGAGCGTGGTCCCAAGGCGGCGGTGATGAACCGACTGGGCCAGCGCTGCTTGGCCTAACGCGCTGCCCTGACGTTCGGTTTGGGAGCGTGAGAAGATTTGAGCATCGTCACTAACAGCGATCGTCTTCTTGTTGGGTCCCTAAGAAGTGGAGAAAGGATTGTCAGTCAGAGAAAGAAACAGATTTTATGGCAAAAGTCTTAAGAAGACTTTTTGCTTACTTCTTATGCTTACTTCTGGAGACTTATGCTTACTTCTGTCTTTATCACAGACTTTCTTGTTTTGGGGGCACGACGTGATGGCAGCTACATTTATGGTTAGATTTATGTTCAGGTACTGTAGTGATGGAGCTACAAAATTAGTTGTGTGATCCCACTAGCCAGCAGCGATAAAGGCAGCAAGGACAGTCTTACAACTGAACACAGTACAGGGACTCTGCAGGTCAGGAGCCAATGCAAATGGTTTATCTGCTCTAGTATTTCCAAACTTAATATTGCTCCAATTTGTGTTATAAGGAGTCTGGGAAAAGTTTTGCTGCCAGTTATGCCTTTTAGATGACCTGAGGATTTCATTTGGAGCATACATGTGCTGTGCATACTGCTAAATTTTACTTGGAAAGGCAATCTGGCTATAGGTGATCTTGCTTGAAATTTAAAAAGCATAATAATAATTTAATAATAATGAAATATTCTTGACAAAAACTGTGCTTTTGCAGAACCAAGTAGGGAGGAAATCATCGTTCTGCCAAAGAGCTTGGATTTCATAACGTGTTTTGAAACAACACTGCAGTCCTTTTGGAAGAGGAAAAGCAATGGTGCCCTAGTCCCCAGACCAGCCCCAAACAAACACTTAAGCAATCATTTTGAATGGATTCTTTGTTCATCACTGGCCAAACTAGAAATTCCATCAATTAATATTGGATTTTGTATAAGGTGTTTAAAAACTACAATAACGAGAAAAAAATCCTTTAGCATATTCAGTTACTTTGCACATGAAAGACGTTCTGTGGCCCGTGCCCAGTGAAGGATGTTATCCTGCTATTCAACTAGGAGAGAAGAAAAAGGTGGCAAAAAAAAGCAAGAGTCATTAAACCTGTTTATCATTAAATAAAATGTACAAGCTTGTTCATAACACAGGAATGCAAAGTATACCGTTCAAGGAAATGTAAACGTAACGGCAACTATTTCATTTCATGTGAGGTTTATGTTAGCTCTCCTATTAAATTTAATGGGTTGCCTCATGAGAAGCAGCTCATTAATATGAATATGAAGAGCATGTTTCAACCTGCAAACTAAATAACACAAAGATGTGTGATGTTTATTTTCCTTTGGTAGATCTTTGCTTTTTAAAAATATGAACTAATGCAGTAGAAATAGCTGGAGTCTGGGGATAAAACACTGAAGTGGGAATCAGGAGGCCGTGTTTCTCATTCCACTCAGTGTCGTACGCTTCTGATGTGAACCTGAGCAAATCAATTAACTGCTGTTTACTTTGGTTACTGAATCGGGTTAAATCAACGAACAGTGTAATACTTTACTTATTGTGAGGCTAAATAATTATAATTAATTAGACTGGTTTAGATGAACATCACGGACTGCCTGGAGCGATGGGCAGTGCTGGAGTGGTGGGACAGGGTTTGGATCCGGGAAGGTCGGCAGCTGCCTCGGTGTGCTGGAGCCTGCCCAGGTGGCCAAGAAAGCCAATGGCATCCTGGCTTGTATCAGCAATAGTGTGGCCAGCAGGACTGGGGCAGTGATTGCCCCCTGTACTCGGCACTGGTGAGGCCGCACCTCGAATGCTGTGTTCAGTGTTGGGCCCCTCACTCCACGAGAGACATGGAGGGGCTGGAGCGTGTCCAGAGAAGGGCAACGGAGCTGGGGAAGGGTCTGGAGCACAAGGCTGATGGGGAGCGGCTGAGGGACCTGGGGGTGTTCAGCCTGGAGAAAAGGAGGCTGAGGGGAGACCTCATCGCTCTCTACAAATGCCTGAAGGGAGGCTGTAGAGAGGTGGGGTCGGTCTCTTCTCCCAGGTAACAAGCCATAGGACGAGAGGAAATGGCCTCAAGTTGCGCCAGGAGAGGTTTAGACTGGATATTAGGAAATTTTACTTCACTGAAAGGGTTGTCCAGCATTGGCACAGGCTGCCCAGGGAAGTGGTTGAGTCGCCATCCCTGGAGGTATTTAAAAGCCGTTTGGATGAGGTGCTGAGGGCCATGGTGTAGTGGGGGTCTTGGTAGCGTTAGGTTTACGGTTGGACTCGATGATCTTAAAGGTCTTTTCCAACCTATACGGTTCTGTGATTCTGTGATTCCATAGCTGGGCTCATTGAAATGCTTCACCCCGCTGGCGTGGCTGTAAGGCTCATGCCTCCAGAGCCAGCACAGCCGTAGCACTTGGGGTTTGCAACGTGTCTGCCCATAGACGGGAGAAAAAGGGACATCCTCAGTCCCTTGGTTCCCGTCGAGGTGATGGGCAAAAGACGGTTTCCCATGGCCGAGGCATTTGCATGGCTTAGGTTGCTGCTTGATGTATTTCCAGTAAGTTGCTACATGAAAAAAGAAGCTAAATGAGCAAAAGCCCTTAAAAATGAAATTGAAAAATTAGACAGCAAACAGCCAGGAAGGACCATATTTATGGCCCTCAAAGGAACATTAACTTGCCCACATTTATCAAATTAGGGTTGATTTTCCAGAAGACAGAGCCCCTTTTGTGGTTTCACTCTTTGGCCACAAAACTAAGACTCAACTGTGAATTGCAGGCATTGTTTGAAGGGCTGGTGCCTCCAGTAACTTGACTTTTGTTTGCTTATTTGTCACGTATTCATCAGCAAAATTTCCTTGTGATCGTTTTAAATTCATAAGTAGGTACAGGGATTGTCTGAAAACCTTCTGGTGCAATTTATATCTGAGGGGGTTTGAGGCATGGTAAGTGTCACATACAACAGTTAAAATAAGTGCTATAACTGAAAACTGCCAGAAATTCAGGCCTTGCTCCTGCAGTGGGATATGATCAATTATATTGCTATGGTCCTGTAATGCATCACTTAATTTGGTAGCCCGGGCAGATTCGTCCTACCTGAGCCCTCCAAGCTCAGTGTTCACCCATGAGCTGTCCCTCTCCGTGGCTGGAGGGAGTTCAGCTGCCGGTGCCGCACTGGCACAGCTCCCCGATGCCATGGAGGTCTGCCCGTGTCTTGGAGAACACATACAGGCAGCCTGATGAAAAAAAGAATAAACACAAGAAATGTGATTTTTAAAAAATTTTGAAGATCCTGTTTCATTGTCATCAGAAAAGGTCAAAGGAAAATATTTGTTTGTGTAAAACTGTCATTGAAACAACACTTTTTGCACATCCTTTCTGGAATTACTTGTAGTGGGTTTTTTTGCTGGCCTTACATTTTATGATCTGGGTCTGCTCTTGTGGGTCTCCTGAAATGGGAACTGCACTCGATACTGGGAATCCCAGAAAATCGATTGAGCTGATCGCTGGCCAAGAATTTGAGCTTTTCCTCTTTCTTTTGTACTGTGAAGGACCTGCCATCCTAGTGGGAGCTGCGGAGGTCCGCGATGAATTCATTCTCACCCCTGCTTCAAGCCCAGCGTGGAGCTGCGCTGCCCGGGAGGAGCTCCAGGCACAAACCGTGACCCGCAAAGATGTGTCAGCAGCAGTTCCTTGGGAGATGCTGGTTTCCACGGGGAGGGAAGGCTGCTGTACTGGTGTAACACCAGAGGCAATAAATCTGTGCAGTCGCAAACAGGCGGGAGCCATCGTTGCACCTATTTTATTGCCTCCTCTGTACCTTCTGATGGATGGGAGCATCCGGGGGTAGAGTAACCGCAGTGCTCTCCTCGCCGTCTCTGGAGCATGGCGTCCAAAGGACCACCGGTGGAAAATTCTTGCCTTGTTGTGTGGTAGCAATGGGATGGATCGCAATAAAGGCCAAAGTGAAAAATTTCATAATAAAAATAATCAAGTTCCTTACAGGGTCTGAGTCCACAAAACTTCTAATAATAATTAAACGTTTTGGAGGGAACTAAGAAAAATTACTTAGAAAGACTAGTAAGACCTGCACTCTGATCCTTAACTTGTACAAGGGAAAAGTGTCAAGCATTCTACTTTTTTTTTTTGGTTACATTTTTGTTCCATTGCGCATACTCAGGAGACTCCTTTATTTCAAATTTAAAATAGTCTATGAAAATCTGTATTGACGTAATAGCTTATTAGGCTACAAGCAAAATATTCCCAGAACTAATTTTTAATTAATATAGTTCACTGAAAACTTATAAAAGATTCATACATAATATGATAAAAGAAATAAACATCCTCAATACCATGTCAAGTTTCTTTTCTTTGTAAAACATTGTTTTTTCTCCTCTGCTACCAGCACAATAAAACCTACTCTTACAAAATTGAGTTGCACTTGTCTTTGGCAGCTCTGTCAGATGTGATATTTTCTGATACATAAAATGGGGCTTATTAATTCAGAGTCGAATTCTGTCACCTTTTCTCACTTTGGGTACTGCCTTTCGTAAACAGCCCTGTATTTTTAACCCAGACTTCTTTTGGAGTTTGTCGCTGTCCCTCCAACAGGCTGCTCCACGGCTGATGGAGGCCACTGGAAATCACCTCACTGACCTACGTGAGTTTTATGTCAGTCATACGGTAATTAAAAATTGCAAGATTTGACTAGAATTCATCTCATCTCTCTGCAATCACATCAAAGTGAGATACTGAGTCCAAGCTCGTTGCAGTAACTTCCCTCTGTAGGCAGTGAGGAGACACTGGCATCTCCAGAGATGTCTTTTGGCCATGCTTCTGGAAAAGGAAGGTGCACGTTGCGATTGCTGAGCAGGAAAGCCTTGCTGAAAGTGCCTTAAACTAGGTGCCTTCTTGGGGGGGATGAGTTGGTCCCACCTGCAGGGTCTGACCCTGCAGATCTTCTCAGAAGGCACAGGGAGAAGTCCTCTCAGAAACGTGGCGGTCTGTCTTGAGCCTTTCCGGCAAAGATGACCTTCTGTGACCTGCCTGGCACAAAATACTTGAATTTTGCCCTAAGAAAAGCAGCTGTTCAGTGGATAGTATGAGATATTGGATGTGCTGCTGTGAGAAGCCCTTTCCTCCTTGCTCTCTTCCCTCCCCCAAATTCCTCTCCAGCCATAAGTCGTGTGTTTCATTTTGTGTCCCCTTTATTTTAGCCTGTGCATGATTCCCATTTGCATCGGAGGTTTCCACTGCAGAATTTCATGCAAAAGTTAATCTGGGAAAGCTAGATAATAAAAACTGGGGGCTTCTGGTCGTCAGTCAGGAGGGATGGGGCCGCCTGGGTGTGACCGGCCGCAGCTGAGGCATTCAGTAATAGGGTGGAGGCTTTACTACTTCATCCTTCCTCGTTTTGGCAAGGACAGAAGAGGAGTTAAACTGGAAGGCTGACAACCTGAATTCACATTTCCTGCACCGTTGTTCCTGGTAGCTGCCGTGCTTTCTGCAATAGCCCCAAACAAAGGCTGTGTCACGTTTCTCCGAACGTGATGACAGCGAAACACGCTGGTTGTTACGCAGGTATAATCAAACTTCCTTGCCATTGCGCAAAGAAAAGACGTTCACGTTCCGGCCAAAGCTATACTTCTAAGCTTGGGCAACATGAGAAGCACGGGTCCAAGCGATGCTCCCGGGGGTCAGAAGGGGATTTGGAGGCTGAGCAGTCGCTACCTGTGCCTGTGCTGCTGCACCACGGGGCCAAGCTTCTGCTGGTGGAGAGGGGAAGGAAGGCAGGCAGGGGACTTACGGTTTTGTAACTATTAGCAGAAAGATTAAGAAGTGAAGGCTGGATTACAGCTGGCGGAGCAGCCCCGATGGCGGGCTGAGAGGTCTCTTGCCTCTTCATCCACAGAGGCATCCCCAGGTGCCGGAGGACCTTCCCGTGCGTGTTTAAGAAGTGCTGCTGTGCCATTGCTGAAATCGCTGAACTCTGTGTCTGAAAAACGACGAGGATTTCACTGGGGAAGATCTGCTTCATTAAAAACTCCTTGGGGGACACTTGAAAATGGGTGCTTAAAATATACATCTACCATAGACCTGTACCAGGTCCCGTCCCTTACGTCACCAGCATACCCGGTAGAAGAGTCATGTGGCAGCATTGGCCATGTCTTGGAAGATCTTTGCTAATTAATCCAATTGAGTATCTCAGTCTAAGTCAGGATAACGCTATGTATTTAATAGGATTTAGTCTTGTGAATTCTTGATATCCTTAGCTCCTATGTAGCTTTAATATACTCAGCATTTTTCAGGATTAGGTCTTAAGGGCTTGATCCAAAAACATTTAAAATCAATAGGTGTTTTCCTTTGACTTCAGTGGGCTTTGGTTCAGCCTTTAAATATGAGTCAATACTTTCTGATCCGAGTACAAAAAAATATTTTTAAATCGTATTTCCAAAACCCTTATTACTTTACACTGCACAACTTCTTGAACTCTGCATAGATTTGAATAGGGAAATATTAACCAAAACAATAATGATATTATTAGTTGAAGTTTTAGCTTTTAAATTCAATAAAAAGTACCACTGGGTATTCTTTAATGTTATAGAAGAAGAATGATTAATTTAAGGTTCAGGTGCAAGACAAGGTCAGGGAAGAATTGTTACTGTATACAGTGAGCATTTCAAGATGAATTTGGAGTTTGAAGTATCATTTTATGATGCATTTTCTGTTTTGTTATCAGGGGAAGTATGATGGGTGACATACGAGTGATCACAGTGTTTTGGTGCAATGTTCTGTGATGGGCTTTTCATAAAAATTAGCTGACAATGTCATGAGTATACAAGTAAATTTATAGCTTTCATACTGGACTGCCATTCCCAGAGCTATTTCCAATCACTTGGGCTTTTTATTAAGTTTATTGTTCTTTTATTGTTCAGCGGAGTGTAAGCAGCAAGATTACAAATAAATGTAAGTTGCAGTGGGTATGAAGTCAAGCTTGCAGAATTAGGGAAGACGCAACTGGAGGAGAGAGGAGAAATTAATTTGAATCATTGGTGATATGAGAGACCACGTCCTGACATTTCTTGTCAAACGCGCATCCCGCACACGGCGGCGCGGGCTGACGTACCGCTCCTGCCAGCGTCACGGCAAGGAAGCCTGAAAACAGTGTCGGTTGTGCTTCCAACCTACTGGCCACGTTTTTTACTTTCTTGCTTATTTTTGTTGCCTGCTTCACTCTGTGCTGTCTTTCTTCTTACTCCAGCACTTGCTTGCAGCATAACAGGACCAGCAAGTGAAGGGCAATGAAGTTTCGCATTTTAGTGTCATTCTCACATTATCTCCAGCATGAAACCTTCAGCATTTATTTCCCTCTACTTTTTCTCCCCTCAAAGAGTGAATACTTTATCATTTTGGTTAATATCCTGACCAGCAGAGCAGAAAATCAGACTCATAGCTTTTAATGACACATTTTCAACTGCAAGTTAGTCAAAAAAAATCATTTTTATGTGGTTCTTCAATACTTATACAGACTTCTAGAAACATAATTAAAATTTGTGTTCCTTCTTTGTTATTACTGCTGTGGACTCCACTTAAACTGGATGCTGTTTGTCTGGGCAATCAGACAATAGCTAGAATCCAAAAGCAAATCGATTTGCTGTGTGGCTTGTGCTATTACTTAAGTTATAAATAAAATGATTTTTCCCAGATGGCTCCCTGATGGCCCTGCACTCTTCCCGGTACCAGCTACAGCTTTTCATCCCTGCTGCAACTCCCTCGTGCATTCCCCCGGCCACTTGCACCTCCAGCCTTCCTCCGGCGCCGCGCTCGCTCGCTCAAGTCTTTCCCCAAACGGCCGAAAGCTTCGGCTGGAGCGGAGCCGAGCAAGGTCGGGAAGAGATTTATCGGGATCCCAGGGTGGCTGCAGGACTCCTCTTGAGGCCAGCCCATGCCAGAGGATCTGCAAAAGCCACTGTCCCGGCTTTGCTGCGGTGTTGCAGCTTTGGAGGGCTCGTATCGAACCCCAGTGAAATGGCAGTTTAGTTGAGACGAGAAGGCTGCCCGAGGTTTTACACCCCGGCGTTAGGGCAGTGCCAGGTTTTCTCCTTTCTCGGTGCCAGCTGAAGGTCCCCGTGCCGGGAGGTGCCAGGCGGGGACCCCGCTGCCGGGTCTGCTGGTGCCAGCCCTTATCCCTGCCTGCATTACTCCTATGAATAAACCTGTTGAAGCCGATGGGGCCACGCGCTAGTGAAGAATTAAGTGACATTTCAGGTGGCAAGTCGGTCTCCTAATTTATTTTTCTCGTGCAAACATTTTGAAACAGAAAGGCTAACTTTTCTCGAGGTTGTATATTTACTCCATAAGCAAGTTTTCCTTCCAAAAATGTGGGCAGGGCACCCTTGGAAACTATCAATATGCATACTACATACACTTACCCATGCTTTGTTTTCATTTTGCCTTTTCAAGATGACTAAAATTGTTAATCTTACATGCTATATTTTTGTATTTTTTTTTAGAAAACTGGGAAGATGTAACCTGTAATCACACAGCATTTGTAATAGAAGGAAAACAATTATGATGAAAACAAGTATATTGGAAAATTGTGGGACTAAAAATAAATATTTTTCCATGAACACAATAGAACTATATTGAGAATTACAGGCAAAAAAATCAATAAAAAGTAGTATATAATAGCTATAGAGTTCAAACAAAGTGCATTCATTCCCTAGTCCCTAGGAGGACCCCTGATATATACGTGCAAAACTTAATGAAAATCAGACTTCGTTGTGTCATCAAAAATAGCAAAGGAGTTGGCTTGAGTTTTTCCCTACGTTTTGGCTAGGCATTGCTCCGTAAATATAGCACCTATTTAAAGGACCAAGCCTTGTTCCTATTAAAGTCGGTTGCAAGCCTCAGACAAGCTTTGGCCCAGGTTTGGGGGCCCACAGGCTTGCTTTGAGCACGGTGGGGTGCTCAGCAGGGAGCCGAGCGTGTCCCACACGGGGCCGCAGGTTTGCGCTGGGATCGCCCGGGTGCTCGGACACGCGGGCAGCCCCTCGCCTCCGGCTGACGTGATCCCGGGGTATAAAAATAATGGCTTCTATCTTCTTGGTAAGCTGGCTTTCAACCACGGCTGCGGTTCTCGTTTCTACATACATTCGCACGAGCCCAATGTATTTTATAACAATAAGTCTATGGTTAGATTTAGGGTATAGAGACTTGTTTGACTTATTTTTTGGTTTTAAATGCAGGGGAATGGTCTGCTGTAATTCCACCCAACGTTGGGCAATGCACAGGTACTTACCTCCTGATTCAAGACGTTAGGGGAAAACATGGTGCGTGTTCCTGCACAAAGCTCCTGGCACCCACCGCCCCATCCAGCCCACCCTGCATCGCGTGGGGCAGGCAGACGGGGACCGAGTCCCCGCTCCACGGTTCTCCGGGTCCTTCACAAAGTCTGGCCTCCTCGAGCTCATTCAGAAACATGACATTATCTGAAGTCATCAGAAGACGTGCAGAGTTTTACTAAAAAGCTGCCCTGTGACTTGCTGCAAAAAGAGTAATTCTGTGCCTCAGTCATCCAGGAAATATTTGATTAATAAGATTCTAGTTGGAGAATAGCTTTAACACCTCCATTTTATTTTTTTTCTTTATATTATGCGATCACAGTATTTTGTAAGCATCAGAACACTTTTTCTTCACACAATAGTTTCACCTTCCCTCTATCTTCCCACTGACCCTGAATGACTCTCAACCTTACAATCTAACAATTTTTTAATAAAGTCAAATCAAATATAATACTGAGAACATTCGTGATTGATTAAGTTTAAGCTGCAAGACCCCAAGCCTAGGCCAGTTGAAGACAATGAGAGCCATTCTGTTTGTTTCCATGGGTTTCGTAAACTTTTGTTTGTGAAGGAGGCCCGTCAGGAGCAATGCAATTAGGAATCCATCCATCTCGCCTCTGCTTTGCTTCACTTAAACAAAACAACAACAACATTTTTATTTTGCTCATTGAAAGAATACGGGAAAGGATGAGAATGGAGACATCCATTCTGGCTCTGAGCCAACCCAGTTTGGCCAAGAGGCAAGTTTCCTATAATTTAAAGATATGCTACAAAAAAGAAAACCCATTGTTGTTCCAGCCTTTGCGACTTCAAAAAAAAAAAAAAAAAAAAGAAAAGAAAAAGGCAGCGAACTGTAACTTTTTGAATTAGTTTAAAAAATAATTCTTAGAACTTTCTTTCCCAGAAGATAGGCTGGCTCCTCGCTGCAGTTAGTCATTACGCACCCAGCCCCGATACAATGGCTGGCTCCAGGGCAGCAACCTTAAAATGCAGTTTTGCAACTCCTTCTCAGATGAGTAATCTTTACTTATGGCCCACTCACATGAGTAAGGGATACTTAAGTAAGAAATGGTTGAAGGGTCTGGCAAGCTGACAGCAGCAGAGGAATGAATTGAGCAATGGCTTTTAAAACTGACTGTCAGCATCTCTATAAACTTTGCATGGATTTCTTTCGCAGAGGTTTTAGGCATGGGCACAGCAATGACCCCGGGCTTAGTAGGCAACTAGTCACTGCTTTTCATTTTGTTCAAATACTTTCCTTCAAAAAAATAGCCAAATTAACTATATCAACATTTTTAAAATTCATCAAGTTTGTAGAGGCAAAATAGAAACATGATTGTGGATCATGGGCTTGGTGAGGAGAAGGGCGCACCTTGCAAAATGCACCTAATATTTGAAAGCTTGGATTGATTATCAGGCTTCAAGATATCAGTTTAAACTTGCAAAGCTTATAGTCAGATTAGCGTGTCTTTTATATATGTTACATCTTCCTGAATGCACTTTTCAGCTTCTGGTAACATTTATAAATAAACAGTATCTATGTGTATTTTCACCTTTCTGGAGTCTTTTATGGGAATTAGTTAGTGAGGCTGAATCTCAGGAGACAGCTTTATTTTGTTAAATCTCTAACACATTTTGTTTCATGTTGAGTCTTTGGGAGCTCTAATACGTTTTGGGTGGGTAATGTTTCCATACATTACTACTCCATTCATAATCCATTACTTGGATAATTCCTCATTTGTGAGACCTGGAGAAATTACGGTATTCACAAGCATTTTTTGAATATTTATATAATGTCATAGCAGGGCTTAGGATATCAGTTGGCTGGCAACAAAGGCGAGATCCTCAGTTATTCTCATACTTAAGTGCCAGTTTGATTCCTTGGCAAAAATGTAAATTGCAACGTTGGAAGGCAAAGAATTACTGAACAAGGGGATTACATTGTAAAGCAGTTATTTCGACAGCTGCTGCCCGTAAGAGGGGATCTGAATTTTGCAGGAATGTAATTTTACTGTACAGAACTATTTTACAAAGTTAAGAATATCAGCACAAGTAAAAAGACAAACATCCACCAACGTCTGTGTGCTGTGCGGAGCAAGAGATGTCCTCATGGCAGTGAGGATGGCTGCAGTCTCTGAGCCGAAAGCTGCTCCCATACAGCGTAGGAGATGGTAGTTTGGTGTTCTTAAGGAGAGCTCACGTTGAGCGGCAGTCTGGCCTCTTCGAAAGACGCAGACTCGAGTGGTCCAGATATAACATTCCTGGAATTTCTCCTTGTGCTGTTATCCCAGCGTTCCCACTGCCGTTTCTGGCCAGCGAAGTTAATCTTCGCTCCTACTTAAAGGCTTTATTTTCTGGCGCGAAAGGCTGCTGCCTTCCATCGCCTGAGGATATCCAAGCGTCACTGGCAGGTGAACAGCTCCTTGGGTGGATCCTGGGATTATTCTGTAGGAAAGGTTACCGGCCGTAATTTTGCACTTGGCCATTTCCATCTGATAATATAAATGACATTTACAGAGGTGAAAAAACACTATCCATTTACCTTCTCGGAAGTGGAAAGCGTAGAACAGACCAGGTAAGTGGGTTGCCACAGATCACGCAGTGAACCAGACTCAGAATTCAGAATAAATATGTCTCCTGAATCCAATTTCCAGTTTCTAGGTAGTAGGTATTTTTTTCCTGTCTCCTTCCTTTGCAGCAGGAGTTATATTGTGACAGTTACTAATGGATTGCAATCATCATGGTTCTTACAACAGCGCTCAGTATAACCAAGCGATATAACAAGAAGACTTCAGTAAATAATCCATTTTGGCAAGCTGACATTCAGGGGAAGTTTATTATATGTAAATAACATTTGATTTAGTTCAGAATCGCTTTCAGAGACTCCTCCTGGTTCTGGGACCCGCTGCATGGGCAGGGTATATTGGAAGGGGGACAGAGAGTGGGAACTGCCCGCTCTGTGGCACAAATACACAGCTGAAACATAATATGAATGGCAATGTGGAATTCCAAAATACCACAGTGGGAATATTTTTTCCCCTCTCTAAATTGTGCTCAGTTCACAGGTAAAAGACATCTCCCCATACAGCTAGGAAATAGTAAATAATCCCTTGGAGCGATTGGAGATTGCATTGGACAGGCACGGAATTGTCCGTGGCCTTATCCCCAAAAGACAGGTACCAGCCTACATCGAGGTATTGCCTGCCGAGGGCTGGTCCTCTATCTCAAACCAAGGATCAAAATTCTCCGGCATCCAAATGGAAACGTGGGGTGAAGGTGGTGGGGGTCAGGACGTTGGAGTCCACATCACACGGCAATGAAGGACTCACATTTGCATGTGTTTGGGAAGCCTGAGGAGGATCTAGAGTTTATCTGTGGTAGTTAAATCCAGTAAGAAATATTCTACATAAAAGCTTTTGCAAACACTAGTGGGTATTAGTCTTATGTTGAGAAAATATTGAAAATTATTTAAATTACAATGTAGGCATTCACTTTTCCTGGGATGAAATCACACTGTCCTTGCCCAGACAAAGCCTCCACGCCCTCGCTGGCAGCTGCCGTTTGCCTAATCCGCCCAACAGTGCCAAACCCGGTGTCATCAGAGGGCTTGGCCATGTGCTTAACTTTAGGCACAGGCTTACTAAAACCCTGCTTAAGAGTAACCAGTTTACTTAATTGGGTTGCAAAGGGACGTCCTGAGTGCCTGTTCTGGTGCTCGCTCCAAGTTAATGGTGTAAATCCACTGTTTTTGAAGGAATATGACCTGGGTTCTTTGGTTCTTACTAAAGAGACATGCGAGTTGTTGCAGGGTAAGTTTTTTTTCGATGGGGCTTGAATTTAAGCAGAACTGTTTTTATGAGAAGTGTGATGTTGCTTGTATCGATTTGGCAACTGGGGAGACGGTGTTAGTGGGTGACCTTGAAAAATGTGATAAGTGGCAAGGGTGCTGAAAGGTTGAGGCTCAAATGGGATGGCTAAAAGCATATTTATTTCTAGCCTGTGACGATAGAGAGGGGTGAAGTTCATGGATCTCGTCTACATCAGAAGCAGCTCCTCAGTAGCCATGGAGTACTTTCCACCACATTCTTCTCAGCTTTGCAGAGAAAATATTCACAGCTATAATAGGGTTATGAGAAACCTGACAACAGTGAACCTGGAAACCTTAACAAAAAGAGAAGGGGAAATTTTAAACCTGAGACCCATATGCTGCTCTGGTTTGTGTTGAAAAAGATACAGAAAGAGATTAAAAATAGCAAAAAATATTGCATGAGTAAAATCATAAACATTATTTTACTGTGCATATGGCAGATGCATGTGAATGTGGTACGTAGCAGCAGAGTAAGGAAATTACCAAACATTTCCCAACCCCCTTCTGTCTGAGATGGAGCAAACGTACCCCCCCGGGGTGCAGATGGTTCCTGGACTACTTAGGCATCCATATAAATATTTCTGTTTGCCAGAACTAAGCGGAGATTTTGGCTGTTAATGATTTATTATTCTCAGCACAGGGATAATTTAGTGGTTTTCCTAGTAAATTAGCCTGAACTCTTCAAAGAAAACGGTGAGGACCAGTCCCTACGCCTGCAAACGATCCAGCTTGCTTGTGCAAAGGAGCGCGGCTTGGCCAGCTATTCCGGCTAATTAGGAATTAGCAGAAAAATAGAAAACACGCATTAAAAAAGAGTTTATAAAATATTATTGGTGTCACAATTTCGTATTGCGGGAAACAGACCAAGGTGCATAGGAGCAGGCAGGGAATGATTTTACGACGCTGTGGCACGAGTGCAGCCGTGATGAGATGTCATCTCCTGGTGGATCCCGGCCAGCAGAAGGAAACGGGAAATCAGGGGACTCTGAGATAGACGCTGCAGGAAAAAAATAGGCTCGGCAAGTTTTCTTGCTGAAACATTTAAATAAAACTGTTCTTAGAGATTCCAATGTGACGGCCCCGTGCTGAAAAGGAAGAAATCCTCCATCTCCTGCTGGCTACAAAATGTACTGGAGGTTCTACCTAATTCTGGGAAACGTTAAGGCAGATAGAAAAATGGGAACAGAAAATGTCATTCTTTGAGATTCCCCCAGTTCTAAGAAAAAACGTGAAACCTCTGATGTTCAAAAGAATCAGAGAGAGTTCTGCAAGCAGGACGTTTGTTCCTCTGACTGGTTAAAACAACAGCAGAAAAGGAAAGCAGCTGTCATGTAGAAGATTTCTGAAATATTACAAGTGGCCTGGACACCGCATGTCAATATTCCTTATTTTTCCAGGAGGGTATTTACTGTGTTTCCTCATGATTCGTCCAGAAATTGATTGTCTTTCCAAAGTATTCCCAAAGCAAATAAAAGTTGTGGTCTTATTATTCTTTCCCTAGTGTACATACTGCTTTTGAGCATTTACATTTGCTAGCACCTGGGGTAGCCCAATGCAAAGCTTTGGAGAAAATTTAAAATAAAACCAAGTGATGCATATAATTAACAAAGTGGTTGATAAAGGCCCCCTTCCCCAACCCATCAAGCTAGCTGCTTTGTAATCATGAGATTTAAAAAAAAAGCAACAAACACATAAACCTGGATTCTTTATATTTGCCTTCTGGGCTGCGAGGCTGCTTTGGGGGTGTAATTTTTCTCTATGGTTGTGGAAATTAGATAGTACTTGTTGTTGAAGTGGCATTTGAGTCTCAAGGAATCAGCTGGTTCTGAGTTAAACTTCACAAAGGTACACGAGATTTTTTGGCACAATACTAGACACCAAGTATTGTAGCATTATTTCACGTTTCCCTCAATGGGAAAGTCCCAAATACATCCTGTTTTTAAGTTGCATGTTAGAGGAATAACAGGCTTCTGGAGACAGGTTAATTTATAAAGTGAAGAACTAAAATTCCTCCTTCAAAGACGTGACACTCAACTTGAAGTCCTCACAATAAGCTCCCATTGTTGCAGGCACAATTGGTACTCGCTGCTTTGTTTATCTCTAGGACTTGCATTAATTAGTACTTATAAATGCTTTTGAAGCATCTCATTCACGGAAGCATTGAGTTCCTACTGAGTGCAATGAGACCATCTTTTAAAGCTACAACTGACATCCCTAAAGCCGACTCTACTGGAGGTTTAACCTTCTTGGATACATTGCTTTAATATTTTTGTCACTACAATCAACTTCTTTAGGGAAAAAAATGGTGGGCGAGTAAACAAAATATCACCATTAAGCCACATATATGATTAAAGAGCTCTAGCATTTTCCTTTTAGTAGTCATTCCTCTTCTCATATATGAGGAGGTCCGCTGTAGTTTGAAACTAAAGTATCTGGAGCCCCCAGAGGTGTTTGCAGAATTGCTGCGTTTTCCCCTTGGCGAGGGGCAGGCAGTCCCTTTGCTGTTGCTGTCGTCGGTGGCTCCTTCTTCAGTAGCATTTCCAGATCTGCTCGGCTTCCTCCTCCTCCGGTCGCTCTGAGCCCGCGGGCAGACACAGGGGCATGTGTTCAATGCGCCTTCGTCCTCCGGCTGTCACACAAGCACTTTCGCTGAGAGTAAATGGAAATACAGGTTTTTTACCTTTCAGCTTGTGTATTCTGTGTATTCTTGTGTATTCTTGTGTATTCTGTGCATTCTGACTCCTTTTTGTCCCTTTACTCTTTGAGGTGCAATTCAGTTTATTTGTCCTTATCTGTAAGTTCAGACTGAGATGTGTTTGTTCACACCTTAAGGGATTTCAGTTTAAAGACTGTGGCCACATAGATGAAATATATGCATTTTTTAGGTTGGTGCATGTTATTTGCAGGGTTTGGAATAGGGGCAGTATTTAATGTGCTCAAAAGAGAGTCTTATCTGAACTCTGAGTTATTTCAACTTTTATAATAATTAATCTTTTACTCAACTTTAACAGAACTAGTGCCCTTTTGTCAGGGATTTCATGATGGGGTTGTTGTTCTCTGTCTGGTTGGTTTACCCCAGGAGAGCGTTGTCTCGATGCATACCTGGGATGCGGTGTCTGCCTCCGGTCGGCGGCAGGAGCCAGAAGTTGCCCAGTGCCTTCTGCTCAGTTTATTTTGTGGCCTCTAAAACACTGCCGGCTCTTCGCCTTTGACATGTCCAACGCTACGGACATGGTTTGGTCTGTCCCTGATCTGCGTCTTTGCCTGGCAGGTATATCTAGGTCCAAGAAGATAATTTGTAGAAGGCACCTGCTTGCATGCTCTGTTCCCATTCCGGCAGTCGGATGGGGCAGGGTCTGTGCCGACACCGGCGCAGGAGGGGAAGGGTTTGGGGCCCGGGGATGCTGTTTGGGATGGCTGAGATTGCCGCGGTGTGGCGGTGATGCCCCATGGAGGAGCGTGCTGGATTTCCACACCTGGCCGTGGCAAGTCTCTGGGAGCTGGGTCTAGCCGCGCAGTTAGCCCCGTTGTGAGCGGGAGGTTGGATGGGATGAGCTCTAGAGTTCCTGCCAGCCTCAGTGATCCTATGGACCAGCAATCCACCTCACCTTTGATCTCTTGGATTGCTCCTGCAATAAAATATTTCCCCTTCTAACGCCCACTGAAACCTCCGAGCTGTAATTCCGGCGAGTTTGGAGTGGATCGCTGGATCTGGCTCTCAGGTGGAAGGGGGATATGTGGAGCTGAAATAGCCATTTCATCTGGTTTTTCCTCCTCCCTTTCTGATTCTTTTGCAAAATTTAGATTTGAGGAATATGCAGCAGACACAGAAGTAGCCCTTTCTTGAGCAGCCGTTAGTTCCCCAGCTCTGCGTTAGGCGTCAGAGGACACTACGGGCTTTGGCCGAGGACCCTGGACCTCCTGGCTTGGTAGTGCAAAGCTGGTGATGAGCTGACGAGGACCTGTATGTTCAGAAATAAATACAGTCCTTGGAGAGGGGCAGAGGGTGGGGAGGCTGTCCTGGTCCAGGCTGCCGGCAGCAGGTCCCTGCCGTCCCCAGGCGACGCTTGCTGGCACGGGTCCTGCAACCCCCCCGGCCGGGCGCTGCCGGGACGCCGGGATTGATCTGTTTACCTTTTCCTTTGGAGTTTGCCTTGTCTTAAGGGACGAGGAGTTAAAACTTCTTCCCTCAATGTTAACATTCAAAGCTGGATGATAGGTGCTTTTAAACCAGAGGGATGAGCGAATGAGAAGAGAAATAAAGAAAAGTGCTGACTTTATTCTCAACCTGGGGAGTCCTCTGCGGTGAAGGGTAGCATCTCCCTGCTATGGCACTGCAGCAAATTTCAGGAGGAAAATGGTTATTTCTTCTCTCAGGCCCAGCCATCTGTCACAGTTATTGAGACACACTCCTGCTCCACTAACTCTTGCAAAACTCTCACTGAAGTTACGAAAGCAGAGGTGTCTTAAAGCTAAACCTGCTTGCCTGGTGCTTGCAGAAAGCGGGGGTGGGGTGGGGGGGGATGTGAAAACTGAAGCTTTTGAAATGGAGATGCATTTTCTTTGCTTTTTTACAATTAAGTCAGGATGCACAAAGCTGAGAACAGAACGTCACTTAGGCAAAAGAGAAGGAAAAAAAGAAAAAGGCAAGGACTATAGACCATAACATGGTCCAGCTTCTCCGGGGAGGGACCCTACTCCAGGGGGTGAAGTGGAGGGTGGTGAGGGCTGGTTGCAATGTACCCCACCCCATGTCACGCATATGAACCGAGAAGCGGTGACTGGCATTTGATGATATGGAAAATTGGTTATCACTAGCAGGCAAATTTGACTTTCATGTGGCTTTTGTTATTTACGAGTGAGTGTTTCCTATGTTATTGTGTTAGTTCAAAGCCGACTGGAAGTAGCGTAGTTCTGTTCTGGAGTCAACCCAGAAATTAATTTGCTTGTCTGAATGCAAAACCTACCTTGTCTGGTCTCACGTGTTTTATTTACTGCTCCATCTTTTTGGAGCTCTTTGTCAATAGATTTACAAATACTGTCCGTTAGTGAGGAATTCTTAGGAAGAATTTTTTATATGGGATGTTTTCAGTTATCCTTCTACCTACTACTTAATGTGCAATGTTTATTTATTGTTGTGTTGTATGATTGCAATAAACAATTGTAGCTGTCAGTTCCTGCTGATTAAATACTGTATTTGTTAAATAAATAAAATGATAGTAATGAACTGGGCCATTCTTTGCATGTAATGTATGACTTTCATATTTCTGACACTTCGGAAGATATATGAAATGCTGATATGCAAGAGAAGGCTTGTAAATCAAAGGGAGCTGGAAAAGATTTGGATCTGCTTTCTAGCAGAGGGTCATCTTTGCCATTATAAACTCTGAGGGTACTTTTGACTTCTCCCTGGGCCAAGACGTACTGGTTTGAATAGGAAGCCGGACCCAGAGGACATTCATTAACGGCTCACGAAGGAAGGATTTTAAGACACATGAGCTCTCTCAGGATATGCAGAAAGATTTGTGCGCACAATTAATGGGTCAAGGTGCTGGGTCAGGATTACGTGTGGTGTCTCCATCCATGGTTCTGATGATCAGCACCCCCAGGTTGGCTTTGCTGTAATGATTAGTTATTGGTCCCAGCAGAGCCACAATTGAGGTGCAGTGATTTTTTCCACCTCAGATCCGAATATAGATAACGCTGAGGCACAACTGGCAGATACTGTCATGTGTGCTTTTTAATTAAACAATTGATTTTATTTTCATGCAAATTGAGCTGTGTTATTTGGGCTCTTAAATTGCGTGGTTAATGCTGCAGATTGCTCTGTCGGTGGAAGTAACGTGTTAAGTTTGGTTGCTGGAAGTGTTACGGCAGCAAGGCATTTCCAAGAGCTTCCTCGCAGCAGAGCTCAGCAATTCCCACCGATTCAGTAATTCATGTGCAAGGTACTCTCACACCTCCTCTTCATTTTATTCTCAGTATTCCGCAGAGCAACCTTATCTCCACCTATCAATTATTGTGGTATTAATTTATATCACTCTGTATATCTCTCTTACTTACTTTAAAATATGTCAACGTCCCTGAGTCGGTTTCTGTAAAATGAGGCCAGAACTGAACGCTGCAGGTTTATTTATGTGCTAACGCCACAGCAGAGGTTTTTTTTGAGAGGGCTTAAATAATGAACAAAAATAAGATTTAAAAAAGTTGTCAGAAGAGTACCCAGAGATACTGTGCAAACAGGAAGCGTTTTGATTATGTTCGCTGGTGCAAAATTAGTAAAGAGTTTGAAATCATCTTGTGCTTACAGATTCCATTGTTTTCAAAGAATAATTCCATCTATTTTAACATTTTCAAGTATAATTCCATTGGTAATAGCTCTTCCTTTGATTGTGAACTACGCTAATTGAAAGGTGTGGTACAGTGTCTGTTTTGGCAGTTACGCTTATATCTTTTGTTTAAAAACTCAAAGTGTTGGCTTTCCTGTCCAGCCTTCCTTAGTATTTTCTGTTTTGGTGATGTGATGACAGACTTACAGTGTGTTTCCTTGTGTGTATGGTAACAGATGTTTATGTGAATAACAGACTTTTTTATGAAGGCACACACTTTATAGCCAAATACTAATTAAAAATAATTGCATGTAAGCATTTTTGTTTATTCCCTGTTGTGCATCTTTAATCATTTGAAATCACCTGCAGTTGAAAACTGAGGCAAAGATTTGATACTGCAATTATAAGAGGCCATCTGACTCGATATTAGAAAGGAACAGCAACATATTTGAAGAGGAAATTATTACAAAAAGTATGTGAATGCCTGCCCTCTCTGAATTTGCTTTTATACAGGATGAAAATACCAATGCATTATTTTGTTAAACTAATAGGAGTTTAAGGTATCTTATCTACCAAAACAATCGGTTCTTGACTGACATCCTGTTCAGGACATATTCTGTGCACTAATAAGCTCATTACAAATATATTTTAATTAGACGTGTAACAGATGGTTCAGAGTAAATACGGGCAGTAGTACTTTTTAAAGAATAGAAAAAACACGGGTTCTTTTTAAGGACTCAGCGTCTCAGTTTGGATTTTATCATTAGCTGATTGAGTTAAGCAAAGTGAAAATTACCATCAAAGGCACTCGAAATCATGAAAGAAGTAAAAACTAAACAAAGCAAAAAAACCCCACCAAAGCCGGAGCTAGCAGAACTGTGTATGTTCAATAAAGACTAATCAATACTGAAATGAAAGGGACATTTTCTCATGCTTCGACAATACTTTAATCTTTACATATAGGCAAGGTAGAGTTTTATTTTAGATCCTGCCTGTCGCTGACTTGCAGCACGTGGGTGAAAGGCCACAAGAATGGATCAGATCCGTAGAATAAACTAAAAATGGGACCTTGCTTTGCTCAGTCGGTTGTGTTTCACGATGTGTTTTGCTGGCTGGGATGGAGGCAGGAATCGCTGCCTAACCTGCTGCAAGCCTCAGCTTTCCTATGAGTGACACAGATGTTCACGAGTAATACAGCAGGTCCTGTTAATAACATATAAATCCATAGGTGAAGTCAAGGAGGTGTATCCTCAGGACGTTTAGGTGATGGTTCTGGTTCAGCATGTTTTATTTCTTGTTTTCACAGAGGAGTGGATGGGAACGGTTGATCAAGCCCATCGTTTGAAGGTTCCCAGTGAAAGGAATTGCTCTGCACCTCTGTTCTCATGGGGAGAACAGGCTGGTGAGAGGGGGAAATGGAGTAATTTAGATACGGTTCATTGTCATCCCTTCTTGACTTTGGCTTTTACTTGGAGAAGACCCCCATGAAACAGGGTTTGGTTTTGGTTTTTTGTGAACAGGAAGCAAATCCAGGTGTAACGCAGCCTGGTGTATTAGTTTTCACTATTGAATTAAAGATGAGAATCAGCGAGTGACATCTCTTAAGCGTAGTTTCCTCCTCTGATACTCCAGTGCTGAGCCTCTTCTTGGAAATGCAGATCCCAGACCAAAATGATGGCAAGGCTCAGGACTGCAGAGACACAATGATCAGAAAAAAAGAGAGGAGCAAAATGTGCAGTGACCTTGTCCCACCCTTAAGGCTAGATCTGCTGGGAAGTAGCTCTCATTTAGCTATACACCACAACAGAGACAAAAGATTATTGTGTCTGTAATGTGCAAATGTTAGGCTTTAACATGGATGTTCAGAGCCCCCTTTTAGTAAGCCCACATGCCTGGTGGAGGAACCGTATCTCCAAATGGATGCGAAGCTCCCTGGAAAAGCAGTGGTATTAGGAAAGAGGCTGACTTTGGTGGGAGGGTGGACGTTTGGGCTCAAGTGGTGCTGCTCTCCGTGGAGGTAGGCTGGCTGACACAGCCACGCCGGCTGCAGGAACCCGTCTGGCCGTGCCGTGACTCCGCGGTACGTCCTCCAACGTGTGCCACCTCCGAAACCAGCAGCTGGAGCTGCTCGGCAGGTCTGTGCGTGTCATTAAGCAACCCGTACTCGGTGGACTATCAAATGCTATTGTTCCTTTTACCTTCTGGAACCTAATATCTTAGGGTAAACATGGCTCGAAGGAGGATCCAGCAGAAAAATTATATTATATTTGACCTTTTTGTAACATAACATTTCTGGAAAATATTATCACACATGAGATTTCATGTAGTAATATTGGGATTAATTATGTGGTAGATGTAGCACAATGTAAGCATTTTTCGCATTGTGCTAGTGCAGATAGAATAAAGTTGTCTGTAATTCAGGCTGCAGGATAACTGTGATCCTCTTTTGGTTTTGGGGAAAGAGTCTGGTTTTAAAAGATCACTACCAGATAGATAAGTACACACTTAGCTAAAAGGGTGCTGACATAGTCAGGCTCTTTTCTGGGTCTGCAGCTGCAGCACTACATAGATCATGTGTTGAAATCACTAATAGTAACTAACTAGCTGGTTCTGGGTCTACCCTTCCTTATTAGCTTTACTGCAGTGCTACCATGTCCACTTCCAAAACCTATTCCCTCCTTTCACCACTGTAAGTAAGAGCACATCACGCTCACCGCAAGAAGCATTACGGATGTCACTTAAGGTAAATGAGCAATTGTAAATTAAAGGCAACGGAGTAAGTTTTCTTATTTTTTTTAGCACTTGAACAGCTACAGAAAAATAAAGCTACTAGGAGAGATGGTTATATCTGGTGACCAACAACTACTTAGTATCAGAATCTTATGAAAATTGCAATTTATATGAACGTAAATGTTCATGTAATGTTTTTCATATAGTGTTGTTCATATAAATGTTTTTCATTCTAAAAATAGATCTCATCCTATTATCAAAAATAGGTTCATCAGCAAAATACACTGTCAGGGGACTGTTTGGATGAACTGCCACTGCCATAGGCAGATTTGTGTAGTTTAGGACTGGGCAACAGCTTTTTCTAACATCAGCGGAGCTGAGGGACTAATTCTGACCTATGCGACTTCGTTAAAGTCAGGGGCAAGCGTTGTTTCCACGCTTCGAGTGCCAGCTCTGGCTTTGTGTCAGGTCTGCTCCTGGGACACTTTTCTGAGACAGCATCAAAGCTGGACCCTGGAGGACATCACGTAGAAGCCGTTTTGGGGAGGAAGGGGCGAGTGCAGCGGCCATCCCAGTGTCATGCGGTGGCTGCTGGCGTGTAATCTGCCAGGTGGAGGATGCCCTACCAGCTCAGGTCCCCGAGTCCGTCCCACCTTCGTTACCTCCCCGTGTTGGGACGGAGCCATCCCTGTGTCTGCAGGTCACCGAAGGCTCAGCGGAGGCCAGAGGTGGCTTGTGGCAGCACCAGGGGCGGGAGGGGGGACACGGGGCAAAGAGGAGGGAACCTGGCAAAGTTTCAGGTCCAAAAGGTAAATGGACATAATGGGGAGGCTGCTATCGCAGAAGGAGCTTTATTGGTCTTTGGGAGTTAGAGGGAAGTTTTGGTATATTTGGTGTATTTTGTAATTAGCAGGAGCTGAAGAGTGTAACTCTTAGCAAAACCCAGTACAGCTGGAATGCTTAATAAAAGAAGATTTGACTTTCTGGTAATTAAAATCCCGAGGACTTGACAGCATCCCCATAAGATTAATTGCAAGCAAAGTCTATGTTTTTAACGGTTGTGATTTACACCTTCCTACTTTTTGAAAACCAGCAAGTGTTTTCCCCAGCCAGGCCAGGGCTTAGAGGCTTCTCCACACTCCAACACAATTTGGCCGCCCTTTCTGGACTGCGAGGATTTCAGGTGTGTAGCTGAAATTAGAAAAAGTATACACCGGGCTCTGTGAGCTGACTCAATGTTTGCTCTGTGCTTTTAACACTGTCTTGTTACCTTTTATGCTGCATACTGGTACATTAGTAAAGCAGATACCTACCTCCTTCCCCTCCGAGTGCCATATGCACATGAATAGATCCTGGAGAAACTTCAAGCGTATTTTTTTTCCCTGTTTGTCGCAGTTTCAGAAAGAACAGAATACTCTGAAATTAAAAGATGACCTCAGAAGGGAGCAAAATTAGAATAATAGGTGCCAGGAATGTGCCTTCAGTCCTGTGAAAGAATGCTGTATCGTAATTATTTCACATCTGCTTTATATTCCGTTTGAAAACACAGGTGCTCAACCCCAGTGAAAATTATAAATAAAAATGCAGTATTAAATTTGAAAGATGATAGAATACACGAGGGAGAAGAAAAAGTAATCAGAGCCCAGGGAGGGACTATGCTCAAGAAAGGATTAGGAGGCAAGGAGCCCTCTGCAGAGGCCATGCTCGCTGCTGGGGAGGGAAGCCTGGAGGGACTGTCCCGCGCCGTGCGGGGCACGAGCTGAGGGCGACGGAGGTGCCCGAATGCACCCCGTAATTTCTTCCAAGAGCTCTCCATTCAAGGCTAGGTAATAACATCACTCGCTACCTGTCACAGGGTGAGATGCGCAGGTGGGAGGTGCGACATAAATTATTATTTGAAGTTGCAGCACGTTACTCAAATTTTACCTGCGTTTTGTTGGTAAAGGTGGTGAAGGTACAATTTGAAGGAAGATGTACTTTGCAGCACCTACATCTCTCAAGAAGACAGTATTGACAACATTTTCAAAGACCTTTGGAAAAAAATGTTGAAACTATGTGGTCTAATATCTGTTCCTTGCCTAGATCACATCTTATAAATTCTGCATCTTTCTACAGTTACAGCATATATTACATTATTTATTTCGCAATGCAGCAAATATGGTCATGGATAAATGCTTGAAGAATTACTTTTTGCAAGTATCCACAGAAAAAAGAGACTGTTATTTAAGTGCTTCAAGAGTGATAGAATGAAAATGTCCAATACAGAAATATTCAAAAGATTTTCTAATTTATTTAACTGTGTTTGAACAGGTCTTTGAACTTTTTAACCATCCAGAACGTGTTTTTCTGCTTTATTTTTGTATCTTGAGGGAATAAATGCCCTTTGAAGAAAAGCTGAACTCTCCTCCAGTTAAGCACTTGGATTGGTTGCAGGTTGTGAAAAAGTTCACTTCATATAATATCTTAAGTGAAGTCGTTGTGACACCAGAATTACAGGAGTGGCACCAGATATTGTTAACTCATTTCTATAGCAAGAATTTTCAATGACTTTTATCTTAGGAAGAAAAGCATTACAGTGGTGTAAACCATTGCATGAATCAGAATGGAATATTTTTTACCCCGGTTTTGGCTTCCCCTCCTGCTTTGAAATTTGCAAACCCCTCCAGATTGCATTACAGTTTAAGTGTATTTCAGTTGTAAATTGTAGTGACGTGCTTCTTGCAGTATTTTGAACGAGATTATGAGAGCTTTGCACATATTGCTGCCTTTGTCTTTTGCTCATTTTTATTTGACACATTAGTTATTTTCAGAACGTAATAAAATCTGTTTTAAGCGTGAATTGTTTCTTGCGATGTTAAGACTTCTTTTTTTTTATGAAGCAGAATTTCATAAATTTAATGCATATTTAAATATTCAGTCTTTCAGAGGAGGCCTGGCTTGTTTTATGTACCATGTGGTTCTCAGCTGACGATCCCTATCTCAGGTTTATTCCCGGTTTTGCATGCAGTTACATCGCTGTTCCAGCTGTGCAGGGCATCGCACGCTCCTTTTATTTTTTTGCATCATCTGCTTCAGACCAGGTTTGATGCAATCACAGTCATTTAATGGCATTTGATCTTCATCACACATCTGATACTAACAAAGCGAGTGCTCACAGTGTGATCGCCGCAGGAATTACAGCGTGGTAGTGCCCTGCAAGGCCCTGGTCATCCCAGCGCTCCCCCACTGACCCCGTCCCCTCTTCGGTATTCCAAGATAATTCGCTGCTCTCTGTGCTGAGTATCATTTCTTTCTACATCAACTTTGAGCTCAGGTGCCAAAATTTATCGAAGAGTTTCCGATTGCCAAGAAATCTGTGGAGAAGTGTGATGCTGTGGAATATGTTTTTATTCTAATAGAAATAAAATTTTAAATGGCATTACATTTCTGGTTAATAACTGTTGGGTGCAAGATTGATGATCAAATCATTTGCTTTTACTGTCTTACATTAAAAAGTACTAGAAACAAACGTAATTGTTTTTACAGTAAACAATCTTTATTCGTGAAGCAATTATTTATATTTGACGGATGAACAGCACTGCTCCAAAGCATGGCATGCGGATCTGTTTGGCAATCACAGAAGGAAAAGACATTGCATGTCATCCATCCGATCGCTCTGCTGGGGCTGGCTGGAGGGGCTGCCACTCTTTCCACTGGGAGACTGATGCTCAGCGCTATGTTTTATTTCTACTTTATTTTTTGCCGTTATAATTTCATTAAACTGATGTCAGAAAATAACTACAGCTTTAATTATTCGCTTCTTTTGATTGACTACCTTAAAATAAACATTATGCTACTCTTTCCATTCCTTGCCTTTTTTTATTACTTATCCAACTTGTGCTGTTCATTAATCTTGGGGTTTTTCCATGACACCCTAATGGCTCCTACTGCCCAGCAATCATTATCTCAGTGCCACTTGTCACCGGCTTTTCTATCCATCAGGGCTGTCGGGGCTGCGGGTCCGTGACGGCACCATCCGGGGAGCGCTGGGGCCCCCCTCCGCCTGCCCCTGGCCAGCTGCAAGAAAAATCCCCCAAATCCTCAATTTCTCATCCTTGGGTGCTAACCTGGTGTTTGTTCTCCTCTTCCCTTATATTGTCACCTCACAGCCTGCCGCAGGACACCGACAGCAGGGATCAGGCCAGATCCGTAAAATCAAGGTTTGAGAGGACATAAACATAGATTACAGCCTGGTGGGGCCAGGTGACGAGCAGGTACTGAGCCATCTTTGCTGGTGGTTCACTTCTGCCCCCTGTTCTGGGTAAGACTTGCTAGGTTTTGCTGTAATCTTACAGTTCCTGTGCACCTCAGATACCAAAAAAAATGGAAAGCTGGGCACTGAATTCCATGAGACCGGCATAAACGTGTGTCAATATATATAAACACAGTGATTTTTTTCTGATTCCTTCAGACACCACCATCTCATGTTTCCAAAGTGATCTCCTAGCCCACGAAGGCTAGAAGCCTTTTCCAAAACTGAAAGCTGAAACCCTGAATTAATAGCATTCCCAGAAACCCAGACTCCAATTCAAAATATCAAATATTGTGAAAGCTGGTTATAAACCCACGAGCAGCCCTGGGAAGAAAGACGAGGCTGTGCTTCAGTTTGCAAGATCTCCTCCTGTGCCCTTTGCCTTCTGTCCTCTCCAGAGCCAGCGAGATGCAAGACGCCGGTGCTTATTCTGCCTCTGGACCTCACTACGAGCTCCACGATGTATTCAGGAAACCTCACAGCTTTACAGTGAAGAAACCTCGTTGCCTTGCAGAGGGCTTTTAAGCTGTCTAAAGGGAAACTTCATTCTCACGCCTGGAGAGAGTGTCCACAAAGTCTGCGGGTACTTTGGATGAAGGACGTCAAGGGAAATTCAACCTGCTCCTTGACCACCCGTTCAATTCCATCACAAAACCTGTTTTTGTCTTGGCTCGTGCTTCTTCACACTCCTGTTGAACGCCCTATTAACAATTTGTGTAAGTCTCTTGCCCGGAATATTACTGCTCCACCAGACTGTTGACTCCAATTTCATAAATGTGTAAGAAGTGAGCAAATTAAGTAGTATGAACTATGACAGTCCTCTGACACTGACAGTGTAGTGTACTGGCCCACACATGCTGTACAGCATAATGATTACATTACAATCTTGTGATATTATTCAAAATGACTTCAGATAAATGAATGATAAACTAGGGGTTATGCTTCCTTTATTACAGGGCTGATAAGGTAGCTAATCAGTGTCCAAGTATATGTCATTACATAAATTATGAACCAGGGTTTGATGTGTATTCCCAAAGAGCCGGAGCCCGAGTGTCATCTGGTATAAGTCTGCAGCCTGAAAAATGAATTCTGAAAACAACAGTCGTTTTTGTTCTAACTGTATTAATAAATTACTAATAAATAACCTTAAAAGGTTGCGAGAGAGTCTTTTAATCTATTAGCAGAATTTCATACTAACTAATCCTACATTTTCTTTCGTATGAAGATTAACTTCCCATGCAAGGATTTGAACCCTTATGCCCCCTCTAAAGGAATGATCTTCTGACAGCTCTGAAAAGAATAAATAAAGCATGCAGATTGCTCTTCTCCTGCCCGGAATAAACTCATTGCCATTTGGAAAGCCTAATGGCAGGACTGAAGCTGCTGCCAAGCCTCTCAGCAAACCACCAGCTGGTTTTGGCAGCCGGTGCATGTGGGTGCTGCCCATCGCTGTCTTCTTCTCAGGGTGGATGGACCGCAATAGAAAGGTGAATCCAGTGGTAACCTTCTCCCGCAAACTGACACGTCCTCTTGTTTACACCTAAACATCACTTAGGTGAAATAACCCAGCGAGAACTTTGCTAACTGCAATGTTTTACCAAAACCTCTCTATTCAAACATGATATTTTCAGCAAAGACCAAATGAGCTGCCTCTCTAGTGCTCCACGTATTATTTACGTGGAGTAAGAGGTCTTAAGCTGGTCTGCTCTCTAGGTAGTCAAAGCATTAAAAATAGATATTACTTTAAAAGTAATAATATATGCTTGTTTTAGATGTTTTGATTATATACTTTTCTGAAAAAAACCAAAATCCTATGAATCAAGAACAATGTAGCCTTTTCCAAGAAATTTAAAAATATGAAGAAGCCTTTTTTTTTTCCACAGTGAAAACTGTTTAGGCAAGGAGGGGAAAATTTCCCTTTCACAGGATAGCCACTTTCTGTCAAAGGCACCTTTTGAAGGTCTTTGACCAGCTCTGTTGGCAATTGTAGGCCCTCACACTTCAGAAATGCTGAGAGTTGGGGAACCAACATTTGGCTTCGGTTACACGTACACAAATCCAGTACTCGCAAGTCTACATGTCTGACAAGACTTCAGGGTTGAGTTCATCTTAACTGCAACTGAACTGAGCACATTTGAGTGAAGATTGACTTATAGAGCACTCGGATTTACAGATACTACCAGTAATGTTTACATAGTTCTCTTGGTGTTTCAACTGTAATCCTATTGCTATCAGAATTCAGTTTAAACCTTATTTTTCATTTAGTTGCTGAAATATAGTTGGAGAGTCACTTGTGACTTGTATAAGCATAAGAGAAAGAAATGGGGCTTTTCCTTTTATTGTTGCCAAGGTGTATGCTCTCTATGCAAACTATAGCTACTCCTGTGGTGGCTAGAGGGACGAGTGAGATGTATGATGAAGGCGTGGGAATAACCTAATTATATAATTTGCTTTGACATTTGCTTGTCCAATATGCCTGGGCTGTGTTAGCAGCGGGGATGTTGGTCGTGGCCACCTTGGTCTTGGAGGCCAGCCCCAGTGGCTGCTACAGCAGCTGGAATTAGGAATATTAGACCTGCTGTTCGTGACCATCCTCTTGTTTCGTTATGCTCCAGCTGCCACTGTCTCTGAATTTTCCTGGCGTGCCTGTAGCCCACCTCTTCTGGGGAAGGACCTGCACAAGAAGCTGTATCTCTGCTTCTCCCCACTTTCTGTTGGCAGGGGGTTCTAGCACAACAGAGGAGATGCCACTGACTCTTTATGCCTACTCTGAGACCAATAGGTGCCAATTATGAGCATCAAATTGCCTTAGTGGATTGGAGAAGCTGTCCCAATATCTGCAGCTGGGACTAATGCAATAATAGAAAGAGTTTTTGAAGAACTGCTAAAAGCATCCTTCAACAAATAAGGACAATGTTATAATGGACATAGGAAATAATTCTCTGCGCTGAAATTTTGGCAATACTATTCATGCGCGTCCAAAACTGGATAGGAACCTTCACAGATTTTACTAAGCATAATGAAAGCATCTTCAGGGAGCAACCTGTATTTCTAACTCTAAATTCTGTTTTATAACAACTTGGAGATACATAAGTCTTCCCAAAATTGGATGCCCAGATTAGATTCTGACAGGTACCACTCATCACAGCATCGGCATTGCAGACAACGTTACCCTTTCGAAGATTTTCTTTCAATTGTTTGCCATTTGCCATGTCACACTAAAGATCCTGTTCTTCAATACCTGAAGGAATAAAAAACCAAACAAACAAATGGGAAGGTTAATCCTTCCTCTGGGCTTTCCGGTGAATCCGTGTTTCATCATTTCAACTGAAACTCCCCAAGGTCTGACTTTGTGTTGCAGTTTGTGTACGACTCTACACGGTCCAGAAATAGGACAGTGGACCAGGAACGAAGAAATTTGGTGTTTACTTGTGGATCCGCTGCAGACCGATTCTGTGATCTTGGGTAAACCTCAGCCTGTACCCGCAATGTGCCCACCTGTATAAGGAGGACAGCAAAGGATACCTGGTCCACTGCAGTGAGGATCTTCAGTCGCTGCTGCTGGTGGCATGTGCTGCACAAGCCAGCACCAGCTCTGTTTTCGGATCTGAGCTTGGCTTTTGCAGGGATGATGTTTAGAAATAAAAATCCATTAATTTGTCAATGGAGCAGATTTGGTCTGCAATCCAGGAACATGGAGTGGTACGGTGCTACTTTTACAGTCGCTTTTCATGGAAGAATTTGCATTTAATATTTTCAAATTATTTTCATTGGTTATGGTATGAAAATGTAAGTGCAAGGAATCTCATAAAAAGTCTTTCAATATTCCTGTTTCAGACTTTAAAAAACACAACATCAATTCTTCCCTGTAGTTATTGCTTTTGGGCTCGGTTGTTCTAATTTGCATCAGAAGTACAAGGAGATACAGAGAATTACACAGGATATGGTACCAGCCCTTGAGAGCTTGCTGTCTAATTTAGAACTAGACAAAGCAAATGAAATTGAAGAAGACAAAGAGGACAAGAGTAACAACCATCAGATAATACCGTATGCTATCTGAGATCTGAACCGGATGGCTCTGAATCATCTGATTCAGATGTATCATCTGAAAGTACTATTAAAATTTAATTCGTTAAATGCTGTACACCCTGCTTACTCCTCAACCATCAACAATTTGTCCACTTTTTTGTAGCTGTCATAACCGTCTTGGAGACTGATGAGATTTGAATGTTTTGAATAAACATCTAAATTGTGCATGTTTACCAAAATCAAATCCCAAAGTACGCAGCACTCGCTGATCATTAGTGAGAACTCATCAGCCGTAAGCAAGAAATCAGTTCCTCCACTCGAGCTCTTCAAAAAGCCTCTCTTCAGGAAAAAAGAGCAGCGGGAAGTGAAAATTGGCCTTAACCGACACAGAAGTAGGTTCTGAACCCACCACCAGCTTGTTGGAGATCCCAGCGACGATGAATGAAGGTCCCTGAGAGTCTCCTTCCCATGTCCCCTCCTTCCCTTTGCTGGGAGTTTCTGGGACTTAATATTCATCAGATGCAAAAACATTTTAGGGAAACTCAGGAGAAGGAAAAACATGGCTTAAACGGATTATCTGTTCATGAGTCAGTTGGCACGTTACATATTTCAACAAGATTTTAAATATTGAATTACAATTTTCCCTTTTTCACTACAATCCCCTGAAGCATCCTACCTAAAGCTGCGGCACTGCTTGCTGAACATGGCTTTGGCTGCGGTAGCCCCATGGACCACGGGGCGTTGGGGTCTGGGAGGTAGATGTTTGCATAGTTCATGGTCTCCGTCATCTCCGGCACGGGCACCAGGATGAGCTCATGGCAACGGGAGGGGCCTGCAGCGTGCACGCACCAAGGGAGGTTTCTGCATTTGGGATGGGGCGGGACGTGGTAACCAGGTGAAAGCATTTGCTCAGAGGCTAGGCTAGTGAATTTGCTGCAAGTTTCCTGATTTTTAGAGCCAAAGCATCGTTTTGCTCTGCAAAACCAGAGTATGCGATCCTCGCACAAGGCTCCGGGCGAGATGGGTTGTAGTGGGGCTGCGCGCGGGATGCTGGCCTTGCACGTGTCTGCGGCAGTGTGGGGATGTCCCACCAGCTGTGGGCATCCCGGGTCCCTGGAATTGGGTTTCCATGTCCTAAAGACCTCATACGAGAACTTCCTCAACTATTTAATCCAGGTGTAGACTGCGAACTACAAGCAGGATCTCAATCAAAGAACTTTTAAAAAAGAAAATGCAGAAGCAGAACAATTGCTTTATCATCTAAAACGACGTGCGGCAGTTTGAAAGTAGAACAATTTATTCTTGTGTACAATCACAGGAACTGAACTGGGTATACATTTTTTGCACTCTTCTACTATTCTCATCAGTTGCTTCATACTCATATTAATAACAATTAATTATCATTTTTTTCTGATATAACTATGTTGACTGAAATAGAGTCACACAAGGGATTAATTTGGTCCAGTATAGTTTTCCATCATTGCAGTTCTTGCCTGTGTTTTCTCAAAGCATTATTATAATAAATTAATTTGAAAATTGTTAATTGTTCAATTGTTAATTGAAAAGTTAATCTTATTCTCCAGATTCTCCAAACATAAAACCTCCGATTCTTCTCAGCAAATATTTACAGCCCCAGACTTGGGCAGTAACTGAGTATGCAGCCGTCAGAACTGTACTAAAATTGGAGGACAGTAGCAATTTTTAAAACCAAACACAGTATTTACAAAGTATGTTGCACACAATGGACAATATTGTAAAAGAAATATATAATACATGTGTGCAATAAGGTGAAAACAAATACGTTTTCATTTTTTATTTTGTTGACTGGTATACAAGGTTCTAAAAAGGATTTTTTTTTTTCTTTGAGAAGAACGCACTACAGATTTACAATATTATATTCCACTGTATACGTTTGCTAACAAAAAATACCACTACTGTATCCACACCAGTGACAAATCTGCCAGAAAGTGACTAGTTGATATGCCTTTTTATTACTGCAGCTGCCTTGTTTTTTCTAGTCAAAATAAAAGAAAATCACAGGATTCTTAAAATAATAGCTGACAGCAGGTAGTTACTGAGAAATGCATGTCCCTGGCTCTTAACTTTGTAGCATCCATCCAGATGGCAGATTAGAGGCTGGGATCTGCAGGTTGGTGACAAATACATGGGTAATAGCATTCAGCTTGCCTAACTGTAAAAGTGAATTCACTATTCCTCTTTGATTGTAGACCTGACATGTCAGATGAGAGGAGGCTCTGGAAGAAGCTGCCAAAGCAATAGCACAAATAAATGCCAGACACAAGCGCCGCTTGATGTAGGATTACAAACACTGTACCTATCATCAATTCAAATTTAGCTGATATGTAAAGGCAGCGGTGGTGGTACATCAGCACAAATGCAGAGGGCTGACGGGTACCTGGGCAGGGTTACAGGAATCGGGCAGCCCTAATGACTTCTCCCCGCGACACGGCGGCAGTGATTAGTTTTGCCACGGGAAAGCAACGCTCCCGGAATTGCACTCACAACGTATGGCGCATGGGGTGCTTAGCAGTCGCCGCCTAATTTGTCCCTTTGCCCTTCCCTACGCCATGTTATCAATCACTCGACTTTTGAACAGCCCTGATCTATCTCCCTTCCCTCTCATTTTTTTTTATTTTTGCCCTCTTTCTTTCTTTTCCTGAGAAGCGCAAAACCGAGCTCAGGAAAGAGGCGGTGCAAGCTCGGTGCTAGGCTCTTACCACTGACTTGGCATGGGGAAAGTCTTCCAGCAGCTCAATTACAGCAGCCAATAATTAGCGCTGCACAACAGCTGAGGGTCTCTGGGCTGAGCCTTGCCCCCTGCATTAGTTACAGGGCAGAAATCGCATGTTGGGGGAGTTTTGCATTGTCGTTGCATGGAAGCGATCCTGCGAGGAACAGAAACGATGGTTTCTAGGACTTCCTGCAGTCTCAGTGTCACTGAAGCTCAGGACCCTCGTGCTTTCATTGCTGGTGTTGGAAAGAAGATGCTGAAAAAGGCAGACAAAGCTCCTATACTCTGCGGTGGGACGAACTTTGTCCCATATTCCTATTCCACCTTTTTTGCATGTAACATACTGCCATTTTATCAATATAAAAATAGAGTGTCTCTTCTTCGTAATCTTTACACGTCTTGTTTTTTCAATGAAGATGAAGAGTGACACTATTGGTGGTGTTTGGAAAGATGTAGGTGGAGAAAGTCTTTACCTTATAATTAATTACGACTCAGGGCTTCATGTTCATCGTTGCCTTCAAACTCCAGCCTGCTCCTTCTTTGCTAGGAATAAAGCACTATCCATTGAAGCTAGCTTTTTAAAAAGTAAAGGTTATGTAAATCTCAGGAAATCCCACTTTATATATGGATTTGTTCAACAGGTATATGTAAGATAACATGAAAAAACATACGGCAGATTAAAAAACTGTTTAAATAGGATAAATAAGTATACGTGCATATTGGTTTTTGTTTCTAAAATATCTATTTATAACTTGTGTTTAGCCTTGACTTGCAACATCCAGTCTTCTTGTACAGATCCTTTATACCAGTGCTTTTGCTCATTTGTCGCTATTTTATTATTTATATAACAAATTCTATTGAAAAGCCAAATGCAAGAAAGACAATGAAAGCATAGTGTAAAACTGCTGACTAATATTTTCCAAAAATCAAGTCCCTCTAACCCGGTCGTGGAGGAATTAGCTGAGCAGACCGCGTGGCTATCACTTATATCCTGAAAGAAGTAATCCTCCTGCTATCTCCTTTCTCTAGCAGGATTTCAATTCTGCCAGCCTGTCTTCCCAGGGTGCAAGAGTCTCAGTGCTGATGGCTAAATCGTGCTTTACATCGCACAGGTTTAAGGTAGAATTCTAGCTTAGTTCAGGGGATTTAAAGCAGTGTAAGCAGAAGCAGAATTTGGCCTAACTCTGTAATCTTTGCTCAAAATTAAAGCTCAACCAGATGAGAATGTGGGTTGTTTTTTTTTTTTTTGAATTAAACTCTTATCTTCCCAAGCTGAAAAAGCTTTTGTAGATCAAGCATACCTGCAGTCTCATCCAGGTCTCTATCAAATTGCTCTGTGTCACTGCAGTGAAAACCAAAGATTAATCTATTTAGATCAACAAATTGAAAAGTAATATGAGAGCATCAAAATCTGAAATCTTTTTAAGAGAATACAGGTGAGTAATGAGATTATCTATTGGTTTCTCGTATTGATCAAGTTTTAATGTTTCACGTAATTTGCCCCGATATTTAAACTCTGTCAGCTCTCTCTTCTTGAGAAGCCGTACGTCAGCAGCACGGGTCTTACAGCACTCACCCATCTCCCCTTCGTACCCACAAAAAGTTTCTTCACCGGCGATCGGCTCTTCGCATACCTGATTTATTGCCCACAACTCTCAATGTTACTGCATGGTTTTTTTCCTAAATGATACTGATGCTCAAATAATTTTGTTTACCAGCTAGTCATCTAATCGTTGCTTTACATAATCATATTTATATTAAGTAGATAGGAACAATTAACTTTGTTTTAAGTGTAGTTATTTGAAATACAGTAGTGGTAATATCTGCCAGAAGCAAATAAACATATTAGCAGGAAATGCTTAAATGATCTGGATAACCCTATGAGCCAGCATAGCAGGTGGTAATATCCTGTTTTTAAATTACATTTCAGCAAGTGAACATAATAAATCCTCTTGTGTTATATATTTCGCTGGTAGCAACTTATACTCACATTATTCTATTTGACCTCATTACTGCTAATCATTATCACATTTTTAATAGCTGCCACAGTGAGTGAAACAGTTAATACAGTATTTCTTGCCGAAAGAGAGCCTGTCAGGTTATTGATGACAAATTAAAATTAATAAAGAAGATCTGTGTTGAATTTGAGGGAATGGAATAACTGCGAGCATCCAGATGATTGGAAAGGCCTCTGGGGTACTCTGTGAAGAGTAATGTTTTTGGTGTACGTGTATTGTCTTGAAAGGAACGCTAAAACTGCCAAATCTCTGCTTTTGCCTGGAAGACTTCCTGAAATAGGAGCTGTATTCTTTTGGCCCTCATCACATGTAATTTATCCCTGGGAGAGTTATTTCCCGCTCTGTACACCTCTGCTCGGTGCGGTAATAACAGCCAGTTGCTGGGGCTCCGCGCTTTTATTTACCTCGCTGAGGATCTTTACAAGAACCATCACCAGCAGGTCCGGATGAGGCAGTAAATAAGTAAAAGTCCAATCCTGAATTTCTGCCCTGGCTCTTTCCTGAAAATTTAGCCTATTGCTATTTATTTAAAACTTTCTGGGGCTGTACAGTCCTCCTCGCAGCGGCGGCAAAGCACCACTGCCCGGTGTCCGGGCGTCCCCCCTCGCTGCAGAGCCGACGGAGGGTACTGGGCGCTAACTAACTGGCTTTATGAAAAATTAATGCATTTACATATCCTCCAAACGCTCCTGCCCGTGTTTAAAGAGCAGTGTTTATTAGAGGTGAGGGCTCCGCGGGGACGGGGCGGCCGCGTGGCGGGAGCCGTTCCCCGTCGGGGAGGGCAGTTCAAGGCCATCCCGAGGTCCTGAATTAATTGAACGTCGCGGTATTAGCTCAGTCCTTAGCAGACAGTAGTCCACACTGCAGAATCACCAGACATAATTTTGACTGTGCCCAGGAGGCATACCAGGGAGACTGAATTATCTCTTACCAAAAGAGAAAGTAGTCCTTTGAGGTCAACGGCGGAGGTCGTTGGTGGGTCAGCGCAGAGAAACGCCAACACGAGATCTGCCCTAAAAAAGAAAAAAATAATGGTCCAATTACCGCGCATAAGCAAGTCATGCAGAATTTCTTCACACAAAGGGGGGTTTTTTTGGAATAGAAAAGGAGCCAGCAGCCGGTAACAGAAGTAGTGTTGCGGGGAGGTACTTGCATGAATTTTTTGGAAAGGAAAATAGAAGGTGCCGCTGTTAATTGCTTGGGAGCCGTTAAGCTGCAAAACTGCTATGTAGTGTTCAGCAGATTCATCCGTATTTTCTCAGACTATGAAACAAAGCTCTGGTGGATCATGTGCCCTTCTGGTCTGTAATATTAATATGCTTTGCCTACAGAAAGATGATGTCTTTACCTTAAAAGCATCAGCTGAATGAGGAGCGGCCAAAACCAGGGTTGTTTCTTTTAGGAGTTATTTAGAACTAGCCCTGTTTGGAGGGGAAAAAAAGTGGCATTATGGGCTTCTGAGTCGTAGAAAACTGGAGCAAATTCAAGAGCTATGAACTCTGTCTGAAGGTTCAACCACAGCAAACCCCCAAGACACAGGCTCCTTGTTGAATGCTGATGCTCAGCGAATGGCTGTGCAATTAAAAGATGTCAGGCATTTAGACCTCCGCCTGCACCTAGAAATGCATCTTTTCACAGAGGATTAAAGGGCGCCGAGAGCCTCAGCACCGAAGGTAAAACTTTGTGCAGTTCGCATGGTTGACAAATACCACTCAAATTGCTCTGCCAGTGAAATTTGAAATAAAAATATAGGAAATGAGGAGTTAATTCAATTAAACATTTTCCCACCCACATTTTACCTTTCCTCACCACTCAAGGGAATCATTCATGGAATGTATATCACCAGCAGACTTATTTTTACCATTATTTTTAACTTAATGAGTATACCTTACACATCAGAGAGAAAGTACAAAGGTTAAATTTTACATTAAGAGCACATTGCAACATGGTATGCAAATATTCCTATGCAAATCTAAAGCCACCGGAAGATAAATGTGTTATATTTTTAACCAGTTAACTATGACTGTGAAGTATGGTGCAAGATATTCAGTAGTTTCATTTTATATCTTTCTTGTAAATAATGCATAAAGTATGTAGATGTTGTCAAAATATGATTAAGCTATTAGCTTTATAGTTTTCATAGTTAAGAATGTGTTCAGCATGTAGCTCATAATAACTCATTTCTAAACGCAGACACCATTATAAAATATTTCTTGTTTAAGTGAATGTTATCATGTGACATAATGATTTTGCTTAAAACCAAGTTAAATGAGGAGTAAAATTAAACAATATTGCATGAATTGTGTTTGACTAATTTTGTGTCACATTATATTAGCCAAGCTTTCAAAATATGTGTTAATGACAAATAGTGTAAGCCCCTAACATACTTTATATGTCTGTAAAATCACCCTTAAGTCATTAGCTTTTAAAGGTTCATTTTGTTTGCAGTTTTTGTAGCCACTGGCTTTTTAGTGATTACTTTTGTCTATGAAACTAGACATGATTAAAAAAGAGATATTTTATATAAGTCTTTGGGACTTATTGCCATATTATGGGGGCATACTGTGTGCATTAAAACAATGTCTAATAATTGATGAGCTCTACAGTTTTGAGGTAAACATAGTTAAGGGTGAATTTTAATGTTGACGTCGTATTTACATAAGAACCACACTGAGCTTTTAAGCAACAGTTTGTTTCTTTTATGTCTGGATTTAGCTGTTGCCTGCTACAAAAATCTTTCATACCGACTGCAATGAAAGTCTTGCAGATCTCCGAGTTTCATTCAGAAATGCTCAGATTTGCTTCAATAAGATAACTGCCTGCTTTTAGCGTGCCGTAAGTGCTACCAGAGCTTGGCGGTGTGGCCTTGCAGCCTTCGCAGCACGTGTGGAAGGGCTTCTTCGGGCTCCTTGTCGCTGGGGCAAGACTATGTATACAGGGGTCGTGGTGCTAAAACACAGCAGCGTAAGAAGCTGCACCGGTTTCTTTTCTGGATGGACGTTAGGGCTTATCGGAGCCTGCACACCCAGGTGGACATCTTTGGTCTCTGTTTAGCCATTTTATTGAAATTGTCTGTTTTTTCTCCCTCTCTCTCTGTCTCGCTGCTGCGAGGATTTGAACTAGAGAGGAGAGGTGGGCGTCCAGCCGGGCTCCGCGTCTCATCGCGGGGATTTCGGAGGTGTCTGCCCCGTCACTGGCCACTGAGAAACACAGAGTGGTCTTTCCATGTGAGACCAGGGCCAGGCAGGTATCATACCAGCTCTTGAGCCTTTCCTCAGAGGGGAAAAAAAAAGACTTTTTATGTGGTGATCTCTTTCTATATATGTTTAGCTATTAAAAAAAAAAGGAAAAAACCCCTCCCAATGGGCTAGGGTGATGCTCAGTAATGCCAAATGGCTGGGTGGGAGGTAAGGGCAGCATACTGAGGAGGGTGGAAAGGTGCAGAGAGAAGGCAATGTGGTGTTTTTTAGTGTTTCAGTGCTCAACTTGTTTGATAAAATCTTCATTCTGCCCACCCTACCCTTGTGCCTTAGAAAGCTACAGCTTTATCTCAAGAATTTTCCCTCTGGACACTTGTCAGAACAAAGAGTATGGACTTTGCATATCATTTATCCTCTTGTATATAAGGAGCTTGTCACATCTTAATGTTGAACCTCACCAGAGAGCAGACCTCTCGAGCACTCGGCGCTCTGCTTTGCATTTGGGTGGGAAAAACAGATCTGCGGGGCCTCTCTGGCTCCTGCCTGCCTCTCCCGGCTGGTCTGCCCGCTCCTGCCATGCGACGCGTGCCGTCGGCTCCGTGGCATGGAAGGGGGCAATAACAACGTGGGAGAGGAGCTGGGCAGGGTGACAGCCGGGGGAAACCCCAGGAAAGACTGGGGTCTTCTGGAAATCACTTCTGAGTTGGCCGAATTCCTTTATTTGCTGCTTTCATCAAACTTCTGATGTGCTTTTGTAGTATTTCCGTGAAATAAAAATCGCTTGTAAGGACTCCACTTTGGCAACTCAAGAATGGTATTGAAATGATGATATTTGTACACATCCTTCTTTAAAAAAAAAACAACCAACACCCCAACACATTACACTCTGTAATTTCCCTTCTGATATATTGTCAGGGTTTGAACCCAAAGCCTTCAGAGTAATGAATGGGCCTTCTTGAGCTGTGAAAGAAAGAGTATATTGTCACCTGGGGGAGGTCTCCTGCTCCAGGTGACAGGGAGGATCTGGCTCACGTGTTTGGGTCCTGGCTGAAGAGGGAGGGCATCAGCTCACACAGCTGAGCCTGGACCAGCTCCTGCAGCTCTGCTGGGTCCAGACCATTCACCTGGGGTCGGGGTTCCCGTCTGCCCTCCCGGTTACCCAAGAGCTGGGTGAAGAGGTGCCCCATGAAGTGCCCAAGAGTTGGATGAAGAGGTGGTATGTTAAAGTCTCACTGCTTTTTCAGTTTCTAAACATAAAGATCCCAACAAAGATCTTTTACAGTGGAAGGTATTAGACAATCCTGACAGATCACTGAGGAAAGGAGATCCTCTCAGACATTAGGGCTATCGAAACCTCTAGTTTAAGTTAGGTCTTTACCCACATGACTGCTTTCATGCATTGCACTTGGCTACTTAAACCCTTTGCATGCCAAAAATATTTAATAAGAGCTGTGGGACCTGGGCTTTTCTCAGGTACTGAGTTTACGACACGTGTGAATGGCTGGGCTTCCACTTCAGGGAAAATGGTGGCAATGTTTGCCTCTTGCCTGTGTGATGCCCTTCACATATGCAAAGGATGCCAATGTATATATCCACGGTTTTGTGTTAATGGTAGGTGATGGGAGTGCATCTATGGGAGAGAAGAAATACGCAGCTTGTTCAGGGTAGAGCAGACCAGTTGTCAGCTACAGATTCGGGATGGCAAGAAAGCCTGTTACACTGACCCCAATAGCTGAGGCTTACATTTTAAATTGAGTTCAAAAATGTTCTTGTGTTTGAGAAAAGTCTCTTTGTGTGTGTGTCTGACTCCAGAGAGGCAACAGAGTGACTCCCTCTGCACGGTCTTTTCCCAGAGCCAAAGCTGAGCTTGTGTAGACTAAAGGCTCTGTGAGTCCCCATCCTCTGGTAACATCAGGATGCCTGCCCACTTAAGTCGCTCTGTTTATTTAAGAGGTTCATTTAGGTCCACTCTGAGTATGAATGGATTTGCAATGATGAAGGTGGAGTGTATTAAACAGAGCAATAACACTATCCCGTTCCGGAAGATATTGCAAAATTGCGTGCTCAAAGCAGCCAGCTAGCTACCGTTCTCCAGCACCAGCGCCGGAGTCCGTGGTCGCCTCTATGCAGTGGGCTGCAAAGTGGACTTCGGAGTATGCAGGTGTATCCAGTGCCTGAGTGGTCAAAACTGCTGAGCCTCAAAATTATTTGCTCTTTCAATAACTTTCTTATGTGTTTTGCTGCTGTTAATCACAGAAGGGGAAGACAAGAGAACTGCGCTAAAATGTCAAAGAAAAGCAAATTCTCTCCATTAGGTATCTAGCCTTCGAGCTGGATTCGAGCAGGATTGGTGTATCTTTGGAGCACAGGTGGCTCATTTGGATCCGCCTGGTTTAGGCACATGTCTTCAGACATATCCCCAAACCCTAACTGCAGCAAGGAGAGGCGATTTCATTCCCAACAGCCCAAAGTGCGATTTGGCAGGGTGTCCCAATGAATAAAGCAGTGGCTGGTACTCTGGAGGTACGGTTTCATTATCACATTGGATGACGCAGGGTAAGTCACCGACAGTCTGTATCTCATTTTCCCATTGAGAAAATGGATCTACAAGATGCTATAAGACTTGCTGTGTCCATGTCCTATGTGAAAATTAAAGGGAAGTATTCTTGTCTTTAATTTTGGGCAATATAGTACCTATTTTGAATTTAGAATCTCTAAAATAAAAAAAAAGTAAATTACATTGAAATAATAGAACATAAACCTCTTCTATTCAAAAGATGCAGAAGTCCAATGCTACAAACTCAAACAGTCCCTAGAAGAATTCTTGGGAATATTCATCTGTGGTAAAGTACGTGTCAGTGTTTTTGAAAGATCAGAGCCAAATTCAGTTGCTCCTCTGCACAGAAAGATGCCAGCATTGCCAGGTGGAGGTATGGGTCCTGAGCGTTCGCAGAGAAGACGGCGTTGGGAAGCAGGATCTGGTGGGTTGCGTGTCAGTGCCAGCAGGGACTGGTAGAATAACCACCTGAACAAGGCAAGGGCCAGACATTGCAATTTTATTTATTTTTCCAGACTTTTTACCAGGTAAAATACATTCTAAACGTTGGGATTTTTTGAAAGGCTATGCAAGAACCATTATGATTCCTTCATTTTGCAAATTTTCAAATTTCACATAGAAGTTCAGTGGGCTTTCTGGCAATTTTCAGAAAAGAAAGGCTGTCAAGGAGGTTGTTGAACACCAGAAAGGTTGGAGATGGACCTGATCATATTAGCTAATACTGTGCTGGCTCCTGATTAATACTCTGGGTTCAATCTATCATGATGCAGCGACGGCTCTGCCACAGTATTACACAGAGTTGATTGAACTGGTGATTTCCATAGCTATTTCTGGAAGATCAGTGGAAGAAAAACAAAGCAGGTGAAATGGATAGCTAGCAGTGAAGCTGTTTAAATATTTATAAAACAGTTAGCTAAGATTCAGGATCCATTTAACATATCCAAATTTGATACATTAAGATGAATAATTGCTCTTCTGTAATACCATTCCATTTATTTATTAATTTATTCTTCAAAATTGTATTACTACTTTCCCTATGACTTGAAGAAAGATTTTGAAAGTAATATATTGTCCTTGGATCAAACGCTGAATGATCATAAAATGTCAATCTGGAATAATGCCATCTTTATGAAAAAAGTTGTTGATTTACTTTGTTGTGTTGAGAACAGAAGTTGGTCAAGGAAAGAAAAGAAAGAAAAGAAACTCTTATTTGCCTTTTTTTCCTTGGAACAAACTCTAGAGTTTGTTTCAAGGAAAAAAAAATATTTTACTTCCAGTCTGGAAAATCCCAGTATTGTAACAACAGAAAAATTCCATAAATGAATCTAGAACTAGCTTTTAAAATTAAAATAAAATCTGTCTCTTTTTTAGAATGCAAGAGTTACATCTGAAGGAAAATATTTAAAGTTTTAAATTCAACAGTGTTCCCCAGACCCTCTAGTACAGCCCAATGTATGCTTAGAAAGAGCTACTTCATCTATTTAATTAAGAGAAACTACTATCAAAGCAGATTTCGCATTTAAAATTCGTGTTTAAACTTCTCACAGATTAAGTGAGCTTAAACAGTTGCTATTCCTGACTTTAACAGCATTATAAAATACATTAGAGATTGAGAGGATAAAATTCTGCCATGTTAGGTTATAACCTAACTGCTATTTGCAGTTGTAAGGACTACTAATGGCGCAGGGACAAGATTTATTATAGTAAAGACATCCTGCTTAACATTACCCTTGTCATTCCATTAATAATGACTGCTTATGAGCCATCTCGTTGGCATCTTTGTTGTCCTGAAAACTTAAAACTCGCAGCACAATTCTTTACGATGTGCTACATTGCCCCCTCTGGGTATTCCTGACCATTATCCCATTTGGTTATATTCAAAACTGCTGCCTCCTGAGAGAGCATTAGGGCCGACCTTTAACCCTGCAATATTCTTGGTTCAAATGGCGTAATAACATGTAGTGAATATTTACAAGCATACTTATACTATAATAGAGTACTGCTGTGAACATTAGCACATATTTTCTGCTCAATCAGGCTTTGATGTAGAGCTTGGCTTGTACCCTGGAGAAAATGCAGTCCCCAATAAGCTGTGCTAGTGAAACACCCTTGAACCTAAACAGCTTACACAACGTAAACTGCCGCGATGCAGATTAGCAGGCAAACATATACATTTGCACCGCTGCCAGTCCCAGCAGCGTGCTGCCGTGCTGCCTAATGTCTGCGAGAGTCTCCTCGCCAGAGGAATGCGTAGGGGGAGCACGGCCCATCGCGCGGTACCTGGGATTTCAGCGGCGTAGTTACACGGATCGAGAGAAGGTGATCTTATCCACGAAAAGAAAATTAAAAGCAATAAGCCATAATGACCACGGGCGCGGAGTTTCCCCTTTCCTACCGGCTTTCTCAGCAGCTGTGGGGGCAACTGCGTGGCACGCCACGGACTTTCTGCTTCTCTCTCCATCCCTGCCAGTGACATCCTTACGCGGCTCTCCCTTTCCTTGCCGTCATCCCAGGCGCCTGCCGCACGTTTGATGTCGTCAGGCAGAGATGACGTCAAAGAGATGACGTCAAAGAGCTGTAGGAACCGTGCTTGCTTCCAGAGCGATCCCTTGAATCACCGCCTCTCGCTGCACGCCCTGCGCTGGCAGCGCTGGCTGTGCCGGGATGGGGTGCTTCACAGGAATTACTCTGCTCTTGCCTCAGACTTCCCCATCTTCTCTCCCCACCTCCAAGCGACAGAGCTTAAAAACCTCATAGAAAGTGGTGGCAGATGATAATCTCACAGGTATCATGGGAATTGCACATCAGGGCTCTTTTAGGTTTATAGGTGAACATACTCACTCTTCTCAGTGAGGGAGTTTTGGCTTCCACGTGGCTTCACGTGATGTTGTTCTCCATCTACATTAGCATCCTTCCCTACCCCGCTCCTGCCCTGCCCTGACGGCTGGGAGCCATCCTCTCCAAGCTGTGCTTTCCCCGTGCGCCCAGTGTCACTGAAGTCGTCCTCCTCGCCACCTCTGCCCCTGGCCAGCCGTCACTCCCCTCGCTGTCCAGCTTCCCCTGCCCTGTCCTGTCCCCGTCGCCCACCAGCACACCCCTCCGTTTTACCGTCCCTTGCTGAAGGGAACCGGTGGGGTGTCCGTAGGTGCTTGCTGCCCCAAACCACCCGGCATTTCCAAAGTGATGTGCGTCACTTTGGCACGATACACAGATGAAATCTAGGGCATGAAAAAGGTCTATCTCAGCCAGGTTAATGACTTTAATATTCATCTGGGTGTAGATTTTTCTAAGTTTGTTCCCCTTGATCACTGTTTACTCCTTCCTTCAGAACAAGGCTATTATTCCTTAAATGTCATTAAATCCACTTCTGCTGTGCTTTGCTCTCTGTTGCCTGTTTCTGTAAAGTGCCCAGTGAAAGAGCAGAGATTTGATAGATCCTGCACCCAAACCTGCTCGTGCACGCTTTCTGATTTTCAGGCCTTGGAAGAGAAAGGGTCACTTCTTAGTTTTGTTGGTTTATGAGTGTGTAGTTAATCTGCTTAGATAAGAGTCCAGCGCAGAGGTAACATGAGCTTTTGAAAGAAGAGTCTCTTGTGGTTATGAAAAACTTTGACTTGGCAATACCTGTCTATCTTCAGCCAAAGATAGAATAAACCTTCCTTATTTTCTTGGTGAAACTTATAAACCTGTTACAGTTTTTGCATTAAAATCTTCCTGTACAAAGGAGATGTCCATTTTTGATATTTTATTCATAAGATCCCTCAAGGTGTCATTGAAATTCTTGCAGTCTTTCATCAGCATGATCCACTCTTGGAGAGTACACCTGCACAATAGATGAAATGGTTGTCCTCGGAGAATAATGGCAGCCATCCTGATATTAATTTGGTTCCAAGTAATTATCAAGTTCATATCTTTCCGTTTGCTGGGTAACTTTTTCTTCCTTTTGATGATTTTTTTTTTATTAAATAGAGTTAGCAGGGCTTGTTAGTGCTGCTCCAGACCCTCCGTACAGACTGGTCCTCGTCTCTGGGACTTCAGTTCAGGTTGGCACCTTTAACCATGACAGACTGCTGTACAGCTGTCTGTCTTGTCCTGAAATTATTATTATTTGGTGTGTGAAGTTCAATAATGTCCCACACAGAAATTCGTATCTGATAGGTCTAGTTAAAACTCTAAGGAAATAAGATGCCTTATATCAATTGTATGCTGGTGTTGCCCTATCGATTACACCCCTGTGTACCCAAGTGGAGAATCGGGTACAAGTCTGCGGTGTCCTTTCTCCTGACCATTTAGATATTTTTTCTAAAATAATATTGGAAAATACAGTTGGCGTATGCCCACAAATCCAGCTTGCAATACAAACAGCGTCGAGTGGCATCTGTGCTGGGGACAAATCCCTCGCTCTGTCCTGCAGAGCCGTGTGAGCAAACCGTTGCTCCAGCAAGGCACGGTCCTCACGACGCTGGAGGAACAGCTCAGAACCTCAGAAGTCTTGAGAAGCTGCTTCAGTGATTAATATTTTCAAACTTACTACTATGCATCTGCATTTTAGTGCTCATTAGAGGAGAGGCACTCCTCTCTCCATTCCACAGCAAGCGCAGCTCGGGCAGGGCAGCTCCGTGGCTGTGAGCACTTGATGTGTATTTTCTTCATATGTGTATAATTATATGCATCTATGTATATTCAACATGATATATGCATATCTTTATATTAAGAAAAAGTAATAAGCCATGAAATGGCGAGACCAGCCAGGGAAAGACCAGCAGCATTTCTATACATAAAGTCTCAACCCCCTTTTTAAAGATGCTGTCACACAACAGGAGGACCTCAGTGCATCCCAAGGGACTCTTTCAGTGCCATCAAAAAACGTGAGCCTTTTGAAGAGTTGGAGAAGTCCTTGAATCCAATTAAAGGGTGCGGAGGAGTGCAATGCCCGTGCCCGGGGAGGACCAGCCCCGGCAGCGTGTGCTGGCGTCTCTGAGTTAGCCCATCCTCTTGCATGCCTGTGCAAGATATGTGTTTGAACGTCTCTGCCTGTGATGATTAAGACAGAAGAGCTGTGTCTGCTTGGACACAGCCAGTTTAAACCAATGTTATCTGAAAAAAAGATTTTTTTAAATTTTTATTATTATTTGGGAAAACTTGCCTATGGGTATTGCTGCAGCACGGGGGTCTGGGCAGAGGAGGAGCCCAGCAGCTTTCTTCAGATTATTAGGGGTTTCTCCTTCTTTCCCCTGGCTGTTGCCAACCAATTTGTATTTTGAAGGAAGCCTGCAAGAAATTTTGTGTTTTCTTCAATTCTTTCAGTTTATTTCTGTTCACATAGCTCTCCTTTTTCCCCCCATTGGCAGTAAATCTTTAGGCTGAGCCATCCATTTATTACCAGTTGGCAGTTGTTCAGTCTCCCAGTCTACAGTGATCTGTTTTTAGCTGCCAATAGTGCAGCATTAACAAATCTGTTCTGATATTTATCTGTGGCAGTGTCTTTTGTTAAATGAAGAATACAAAGTTTAGGACATACTGTATTGGTATTTTTATCGCATCAGGTAGGGCACTTAAAACTTCCCTCCGATATTTTTCCAGCACGGGATAACATCTCTAGCACTCTGTGCATCCGACGATGCAGTTTTCTCTCATATACTTTTCAGATGCTGCTTCCTGAAAAAGGAAAGTTTGATGGGAATACTGTTTGCTTTTTTTCTTGGTGATTTCATAGAGAAATCTCCACATCATGGAAAACAGTGAATAACTTATTGATCTGAATTTTTTCCATTTTTCTCCTGTGTAATTATCTGCACTTTTACAGGGAAAAGTCTCTTCCACCCCGGTAGATCCCACCACCTCGGGCTGACAGCCCGGGGCTTTACCAGAGGGAGGATTCAGGCCACAAGCCGGTGCCTGTGCTCGCTGAGCCGGGCTGCAGGCAGCACGCACACTGGCACACTCGCTATGGCAAAAATAAAAGGCCCTGCTTTTTCTTATTTATTTATTTATTTATTTATTTATCCATTTATTTTTAATGGTTGGAGAATGGTGTGGGTTATAAATTGCATGAACATAAGGAAGCGCTCACTTGATAATTGTGTTTTACACTCTTTTTTTGCAGAATGTTGGTGGCTTTAATTAACCAGCCTGCAGATGGATTGAATAAAAGCTACGTTTCACAACGCATCTACATCTTTTTCAGTCATCATATACTTAAATTGCAAATTCTCATGAACTGTAACCCAGTGTCTTCTGGCTCTTGATTCTACATTTCCCTACAGATCTTCTATCTTCAGTCGTGTCAGAGCTGGAGGATGTGACCGTTAGTAAAAACTGTAGCTATATTAAACTGCAGAACCCCCCCTACATTCAAATAACGTTAAGAGTCTGATTTAAGACCACCAAGACAGAAAATTGAGGAAGAAGAACCTCCGTAGATATTGCGGTCCCACGTGTGCAGGTGCCGCATCCCGCGTTTGGTCCGGCGTGCGGTATTTGCATGCACACCTTGGGCGATGCGATGCAGGTGAAGAATCTCTTGCAATCTGTGATGCAAACCACGAGGCTTTCTGCTACAACTCCCCTCTCGGTAGGCGAGGTCTGAGCAGGCAGGCAGTTTGCAAAGATGCTCGGCAGGAATTACCATGGGGGTCCCTCAGCCTGGCACGCCCAAGTTTATCAAACAACCCCAAACTCATTCTCCTCCTTTCCCCCCATGACTGTTCCTGCATAAATCTGCCCAAATTCAAATTACTGACAGAAAGGCCGTTTTTCTGCCAAGTTTCCAGTCCTGCTTTCCACTCTGGAAACTTTTTCATTGAACAGCTTCAGCATCCCGGTTCGGCGGCGGCTGGTGCCGCGCCGTGGCAGCGGGAGCCCAGCGGTGCGGTTCCGCACGCCCGTCGCCGGTTCCTGGCAATCGGAGCCGTCCTGGTTGGAAACTCCACTGATCGATGCAAACGGGAAAACCTCCAATAAATTCAGCCTGTCAAAGGCATCCAGAAAGGAGTTTTTTCAGTCTGAGATGAGGTTTGGCAAGTTTATAAGCATCTGGGAACGGGGCTGTAGATGAGGGAGTTTAAGTCACTGTTAACATCGGTCTGTAATGTACTATGACTTTACATGCGTAATTTTAATTTCCAGAAACGGGCTTTGATGCCAAGCGCTTTATAGTCAGTGGAATGACTTCCAACAAACTTGAGTAAGTTTCATATCAGGCCTGCAATGACAAAACCCAGATTGAACATGTTTTCTTGCACTTAAAATTAAAGATACCTTCTTTTGGACATTTCAGTACTCTTCTTCTTCCTCCACTAGTGGTTTTTTTTCTTCTTTTTTTTGATGTGGCCATAAAAAAATACATTTTCTCAAAATCCTGTGTTTAAAAACACGGAAAGCACAAGCCTCGGACCCTTTCGCTGGAGGATGGGTTTCACTGAAGATGCCGCATGGGCACCTTTCCCACTTGGGGTTTTCCTCTTGCCGATTGTGCTAATATTTGTGAGAGGTTGTTGCTATGGCACAGACCTTTCTGAGGATTTAAAGACCTGTATTACTTTGCATTAAAAAGTTTTACTAATCTCCTGCTTAAAATTGCTTTTAAAAATTTGTTGGAGCAAGGCTCTTAGTTTAGTACTCTGTTCCCATAGGTGATTTTTTTTTTTTTAAGATTCACAGAATCGCAGTGAGGTAACAGTATTTCTTCTTTATCTTGGGAGCGTCATGGCTGATGATACTTTGCTAAATATACTGAGTTTTAAAAACCATCCGAAGGCTGTTGGCTGTGAAATCCCTCGAGGGCAGGGACGAGCAGGGATGCTGGCAGCGGGGCTGTGGGAAGGGGGGTGCGGGACGCACCCCCGGTAAGAGGTGAGCTTCCGCATGTTGAAGGTTTTGGGGTGGGCTGCGTGCCTTCGGCTCGGGCACGGCTGCTGGATACCAGTAAACGGGGTTGCTTTGCCCCTCGGAGGCGTGTGCTGGAGTGCGGGACGGGATCAGGTCCTTTCACCTCTAACAGATTCAGGCTTAGTTAAGGTTTTTTTTTTCTTCCTTTTTTTTTTTTCCCTGATGCCTTTTTTCTTCAGAAATGTAACTGTTTATAATCAGTTTAATGCAGATGAAACCATTACTTCTTCACTCTTCAGAAACTCTTTATGCTTCTTAATTAAAGCCTTTGTCTGAACACAAAATAATTAATACATAAAATGAAGCACAGGGAAAGAATCGACTGTGAAACTAGTCACTCAGTTGTATATTTAAACAATATTTAATCATTAGAGTAACACAGTGCTTGCACTTTTGGAAAGAAAACAAGCCTTATACTTCATGTTTATTTAACACTTTGACTAGTTCATTCTTGGAGGTATGAAATGAGGCTTATAGAGTGCCAGAGCAGTAAATCATATGTTCTGAAAATTACTGGGTCTTAAACAGTAGTGTCATTTTAAACCTAAACAGTTCAGTGGTGCACCAGCATATAAAACTGACCTCTTATAACAACATCTACTGTTTACACTGAAAGGCAAGTAAAGGAAATAAAAACAAGGCATAAAATACAGTGTAGTAAGGATGTCATTTGCTTGTGTTTCTGCCTCTATTCTGGATACTGATGCGTATGATAACTTGCATACAGCTAATGCATTAAAGACAGTAGATGCAAAAAATGCCACGGATATGCATATATGTGCACATACCAACTGTGTATAGAGAAAAACTTGGGCAGCATCTGACACCCAAGCACCTTCCATTGGTGTTTGCTCAGATTTTAAACCACATTTGTTTTGGCAATGTGCTTGCTCACTTTATAATAACTTTTTTTTTTTTTTTACACCAGTGTTCTAATGAAAGAGTTTGTTGTCAGGAATATTTGTTGGAAAAAAAACCAAAATCAAAGCAAATATTCAGTTTCTTTTGTGGAGAGTGAATGCTGAATGTTTGAATTTGTAGGTGTGATTAGCTTACACTTTGCTTACAAGCACAAAGGCGCTGGTTCACGATAGGTTGCATATAAGTTTTCATAACCAGCTACATACTTGCCTTCTGAGTACAGAACAACCACAGAGTTCGGCTTAAAAGCAATCATTTTTGTCAAAATTGTTCCCTGACATTATTTACCAAGTCATACTTCAGAGAGGAGCGGGCAGACGAGATTTTGTGTAGTGTGTAGCGGGATATTTGCAGTGAAAACCCGGAGAATCCCCTCGCTCTGAAACATCGATCGTCTCCGCGGTTTGGTGATACAATACATGTAAAACCGCTTCTCCAAGTCTGGCCCACTTCAGTACTGATACAGGTTTATTACCCAGTCTCAGAGGAGTTTGCGATGTTGTTCATTCTCCTAATTGGATAAATGCTGGCTTATAGAGGTAAAAAAGCAAAAGCACCTTCCCGGCTGCCAGCCGGCCCTTGCCCTGCTCTCGGACCGCGCTGCCCACGGATGCCCCTCGGCCAGTCTGGCTTGTGGCCCCTTGATGGGCGCTGGTGGGCAGAAATGCTCCCCTGCTTCCGTTCCCAATGCAGTTATGAGCAAGAGCTGTGGAGTTTTTTGGTTTTGTGGGGTTTTGGTTTTTTTTTTTTGTTTTAGTAAGAGGAGGATACATTTCTGAGCTCTCAGGACATATGTTATATTGGTCATGTGCGAAGTTAATGTAGGATGATATTGATATCGCTTTGCAGTTTGATTTTGCGATGCTTCTTAGGTAAAAATCATATTGGTTTGAAGGCTATGGATTACCAGGTTAAGTGTCTCAGAAGCTGGTGACCAAAGGTGAAATCTTTGCTTTACTTTGCTTTTGAAGTAAAGAAGTCCTCCCTTAAGAAAAGGTAATGAACGATGTTTATTTCCATTTTAACATCGCATTTGTCTTCAGTGCTTCTGCAAGCCCATCAAGAGGCTAATGAAGAGAAGTGATGGACTTAAATTTGGAGAGCACCTGGAAGGTGCTTTTTATTAGTTTGGCTCCTGAATGAATGGAATATTGAAACTCTAATTACAAATATTTTAAAAATGTGATCCTTCAATTAACTGTATCAGTTGTGTTTGTGAACTATTGAGAACTTGCATTATTAATGAACACACAAGGTTAATATTAGTTTATTTATCATTTGGAATATGACTTTTGAGTTAATCATACAAGTCATGCCACATTCAATTTTGATTAATGCATGAAGTTCATGCAGGCTTTGTTAAACAAATATTTATTATGTGTGATGTATTATAAAGTAATAAAGCATTTTTTCTCCATCTCAGGTTCCTATATACAAATGTCTTCCAATATGCTGAAAACTTTAACATGCAAGCAAACATCCTCTTGTTTATGAGGAAATTGAATAAATCATGAGAGTTCCCTGTGTGATTTTTTTTTTAATATTCAGATATAATCCCCCTTGCATTGAGGTGGTCGCAGTTTGTAATGTCTTGCAAAGTGGTCTGCACGCACCACATGGGTTTTCACATGCAGGTCATTTTGTAGGACTGCTGCTATAATTCATCTCCTTGCTTCTACTTTTACTCAGTTTCAGCGCAGTTGGAGAATAGGGCTACTGTTTAGTGATACACGTGTTGCAGAATTGGAATTAGTGTTTAAATTTTGAACTGAAAAAGGTAAAGTGTTTCTTACCTATGACTTCCTCTGTAGTTAGTGTCAGAAGTCTCAGCTGTCCACGATGAGGGATGTGCTGACGTGATCCCGCTGCCTCCAGCCCCCCTCCCTTGCGTTTGTCCATACCTTGCCCCATCGTGCCGTGCAGGCGTGCTTTAATATGCAACACCATTTGTATCATGGCCAAATTATTCAAAATAACGAAGTATTTCAACGACTCGGTAATGCTGAAGTACTGTTTTGTGAAGTCTCTTGTTAGTCTTTGTTCACAGGTGTGAGCTTCAGGCTAGTGAATGTCATGGCCGGGTCTTCAGGCAGATCTTTGCTAACGGATCCTATTTTGAATGGAAGGAGTATTTTTGATGTGAATAGAAAAAGCTTATGTGCCATTCAGTTTTTATGAAACACAGTATTGTCAGTCACAAGTCTTTAAAAATGAAGAGTGAAATCTGATATTATTAAGAATAGTAAGTACCCTTAATCTGTTTTTTGGTTCTGAAAAGAGTTAAGGACTTAATTTAACCTTAGTAAAAGCTGAGAGACAGACATAGCAACTTGATTCAAGTAGTCTGAGGCTTTAAAAAAACTCCCCAAGTCACAGGACCGAAGGTATAAATCCCATGAATTACAACATAGTTAATGAGTTTCTTTTGAAAGAGGGGTATGTTCTTCTGAATGCCAATTTTGCCAAGTTTGTGTTGGGCAATACGCCACATCTTAAAATAGTTAGGAGGATTTAAGTTTATTTCATTTAGGGATGAAATATATATTTTATTTAAAAATATGTAATTATAAGTTTATAATGTATAATTTATGTGTAATTTATTCTGATTTAAATGATGCTCAGCCCCTTCCTCTACATAGACAAAGCAGGGTCTTGGTTCTGAAAGGCCTGTGGGTGATTCAGTGATTTTTTTTTTTTTAATCGTGGCTGTGAAATGTTTCATTATTAAAACCAAATTTTTTTGATAAATGATCTGTCAACAATACATGAATTTAACTTCTTTTTTTTGGTTTGGTCAGTAAAATAAATACTTAGTTAGGCAGCACCTAACTTAGCAAGGGATCCGGCATACTTCAGTGTTCATTCAATTCAGACATGTCTGCTTTAACTAGTTTCAGTCTAGCTGTTACAATTTTCATCCATAATATATGATCAGTTTGTAAGAATTTCCTCTACGTGTGAGAAACATATTTAATGCTAACATTCTCAAATTGGAGTTAGTTATAAATAATGCACTAATAGATGTGAAAGAGCGTAAACGATTCCTTTGTGTTGTACCTGTGAGGTTGTTAGTGCTTCTTTAAAAAACAAACAAAACCTCTTTTGCATGATATTTATTCCCATCTCTTCCATCAAAGGGGTTACAGTCTTTGTACCTTTTTATGTAAATTAAAAATCTTTAGCCAGTTCTGTGTCAAAAATAAATAGTTGAATGAGCTTGCAGACAACATTTATTTTGTATGTACATTAATGGGCACTTCCATTTTTTCCTGCAGGCTAGAATCCACTTTGAAATTCATGTTTGATAAATTCCCTGGCTTTCCGAGTAATTTAGCTGTCTATAGGGCTGTTGATCCTTTGAGTGTATTGCTGAACCATTGGGACTTGTGCACCACATCTGCATATCCAAGTTCAAATATATACTCAAGATGATTGGTTTAAACTTTAAGTTGTTGATCTTATTCCTGATAGATTTGTTAAATTGTCTCCCATTTCATTTCTAAAATCTGTGCCTAATCCATAAATACCCCTTCTTAAATATGTCTCCAATAAATTCACTGATTTAGTCATTTTGTAAGCACAGAGCTAAATTAATATTCAGCATAGCCTAATAATCTTAAGACACAATGCTGTCTGATATTGTGTATATGAATGAGAATTTGAGCGGGGCACTGACAGATCACACTGAGTCGAGGTACTACTTTCCAAAGTAGCAAGATTCCCTTTGAAAATAATTTTACACCTTCTGAGCATTTAAAAGGGGACCAGATTTTCACTGGTATATGAAATTAGTGGACAAAGGTGTAATTTATCGTTCTCCCTCAGCTTTTCCAAGACACAGGCTAGTTTAACTTTGCTTTTTCTCTCTTTTTCAGGGAGCTGATTTAGGCTTTTATTTTCTGTTCGAGCATTCGGCAAGAGAGGACGACACAGCAGATGTAACAACCAAATTTACAGCACTTTGAGAGCTACAGCAAGAAACAGCCGTCTGCAAATTCTAGCCAGACTTATTTCAAATATAAAGTGTCCTGAACTGCTGTGCCATACCCTCTAGACCAAGGGCGCTCCTTTCCTGCCATATGTCCTCCTTCTGCTCTCGGTCGCGTGCGCGTCCTGGCCAGGTGCGATGTACGCCAGCGACGGGCCGGGGCTGGGGCGTGGGGCAGCCGCCGAACAAAGGGAAACAAGGACGTTCGCAAGAGTCGTGTAAACATGGGGTATCGCTTTCTCTGGGCGGTTTTCACCTCTTCCCGCTCAGCTTATTTTAAACGTTGTAGGCCCCCTTCGTGTAAAGAAAGGGGAAATTTAAAAGATGTCCTGTGAATATAGATTAATTAAAAAATCATTTTGGCCACACCATCAGTCATTCTATTACGAAGCTACTTGTCTGGTTTTCTGTTAGCAGCTACAATATGATCTGAAATGTTCTGCAATGTATGAGAATCATTCAAATAATTTGAATTTGGAGATATTTATTTGGAGATATTGGAGATATATATTTATATGGAGATATTTGTTATAGTTTTTAGAGGATGCACGTTTATTTTCTTTGTTCCATTTATTAAATTCTTTACCTTGAGAAGACTAGACAAGGGCGCTTTGTTTTGCTAGAGGTATGTGGTAGGTCAGCAGTGTGGGTGTAATAACCTATTCTGACACTGACAGCATGAATTGCAACTACACTTCTTTTTTGTTTCTATTCTATATAAGGAGATTATTCTAATAATGTACCTTGTGTGGTCTTTCAAGGTAAATTCCAACAAGTGCCTTGTCTTAATTAATAAAACCAATCTGACTAGTAGTACCAAGAGTCAAATTTAGAGTCTCTTGGGCCTTTTTGTGATAGAGAGGAAAAGAGATGCAGTGGGGAGGGTTTTCTTGGTTGTGTGGGTTTGGGTTTTTGCTGTTGTTTTGGTTTGTTTTCATAATATGTGAAAACTTATCTCTGATTTTAAATTCTTAGCCAGGGTTTGATGGCGTGAATTGATTAGCATCGGAAGGATTAGGGAAATACATTTTCTAGTTTTGAGACAAGCATAGATCTATAGATGTATGTTTCTGCCCTGTCTCACGGAGGTTCATGTTTCTCCCCTTAAAAGTCTTTTGTATTGTGTTGCACGTACTTTTTGTAGGGAAGAAAAATGTGTGCAAGTGCCACAGAAGGGGGGAGACAAGGAGTCCTCAACTCTGAAATTAAATTTTTCATTTTACATAAAATCAAGTTTGCTCAGAAGCAGTACCACAGTGCCATAGTATTTAACATGATTTACTACTTTGCTCACTTAAATTAACAAATTGGACCATATTTCATCGAGGTAATTAAGCACATCTATAACCTTAATAATGTGACTTTCTCACAGGTGCAGTCCTACTAAAGTCCATCAGCCTAACTTTGCCTTCAAAACTAAGCACATCCAAAGCACTTGCTAAAGCAGATCCTTGCTGCCTGTTATCTCCTTATTTTGGGCTATCAGCAGTCCTTTCATGTCTACTGCTCTGGTTTGTCTTAACAGCACCAGTAGGTATGTTGATTTGGAGTGATTAGTGGAGGAATTTATGCCAAAAGTGGCTTTAAATTGGTGATTGAGCCATTGGTCTATTTTTGTCAGTAAAAAATGGATCCTGCCCATGAAAATTTGCAGACCCAACTTCAACGTCCTTCTGCTCTGAGTTGGTGCTTGGCAATTCATGTGACATGTTTCCAGTGCTTTGAGCTGCCGTTTTCTTCTCTGATTCCTTTCTCTGCTGCACTTAATCTCCTGAAACATTCGACTCCATGGCTGCTGTGATCTTATTTCTTGGTAAGGAAGAGGTGGCAGATCTTCATGCTCCAGAGGAAGCCCAGCCCAAGCAGAGGGAGTTTCTTGGGTGGAAACTGGGAGACCCCAGACCCGGTGCCCCTGGAGAGCACCATAGGACTTGAAATCATAGAATCATAGAATAGTCTGGGTTGGAGGGACCTTTACAGCTCATCTAGTCCAACCTCCCTGCCATGAGCAGGCACGTCTTCAACTAGAGCAGGTTGCTCAGAGCCCCGTCCAGCCTGACCTTGGATGTTTCCAGGGATGGGGCATCTACCACCTCTCTGGGCAACCTGGGCCAGTGTCTCACCACCCTCAGTGTAAAAAATTTCTTCCTTATATCTAGTCTGAATCCACCCCCTTTTATTGTAAAACCATTACCCCTTGTCCTGTCGCTACAGGCCCTACTAAAAAGTCTGTCCCCATCTTTCTTATAAGCCCCCTTTAAATACTTCGGCTTGTTTGCTCTTTTTATTTTTCCAGTGAAAAAGTTTCCTTTGGGGAGTGTGTCAAGGGAGCAGAGACTGAGACTTACTGACCACTTCTGCTTCTTTCCAGTATGTGTTTTCTTTGCATCTATTTAGAAAGAAACATCTTTTGAATTCAGTTTCCACATCCTTGAAGTGACATAACCATAGTAAGAAAACAGGGGTTTATGTGTCTTGTGTAGGAGCGTGCACATTCAGCTCATAAGCCAAGATTTGCACGTTTGAAACCATGCCATGTTTGCACGTCCATAAAGCAGGTCTGGGCAGGTCTGGAGGCAGCCCGAGGCATTGGGCTTGCCTAGCGCTTTGTGAGCTCTACGCAGATTTTGCAGGCATGCCCACAAAGTTTGGAAATGTCTGGCAGCTGTCTCCAGATGTGTAGGAAGCGCGTGGGTTGGATGTGCATGTCCTTATGCACGTGAGTGCTGTTCCAGTCCATCTTCACATACTTCCATGGATTTCCTCCTTGTTCCTCCTTGATTTTGAACGTGTTCAACTGGATAGAGAAAATCTCCCTGATTTTTACCTCCTCGAATCCTCCTGGGTTCTGCTGGGGTCACTCTGATTTAATCTGAGCAGTACCTGTACTTCTTTGGTCTCTCCCTGCTCCACAGAGCAATTCTGGGCCCTTTCCTTACATTTCAGACATTTTTCTATTGTTCCCCTTTTCCTGCTCATTCAGAACTTCTTTCTCGGGGACTTCAGCTGGTTTGGGGCCATTTCTAAGAGATTCTTGTTGGCTCTTTCCATTGCTTTACCACCCCCCAAATTTCCTGCACCTCTGTTTCACGTGTGCTGCCTGGTGAAGCTTGCTGCTCCCACCGGCCCTCGGTCCTCCCTGGGGTGCCCATTGCGTCTGCTCCCAGCCCTCCTTTCCCCTTCCCTCCCTCCCTCCCTCCCGCGGCTGTTGCAGCCGGCCCAGGTTAGCTGTAGTCAATTTTTGTTTCATCTTGTAGTCAGTATTACATAAATAGTGGAAGTTTGTCCTTGCCCCGGGTGATTGATGGGGAGGTATATTTGTACATATCGATTGAGATAAAAAATTAGTAGTTTGCAATAGGAAAGGCAAATTAGTCATCAGAAGGAAGGTGCTTGGAGTATTTTAAGAGTTCCTTGATTAATTCTCATGCTGTGAGTTCTTCTGACAGTAAGTTTTATGTCCTAAGATGTGGGAGGATGAGGCAGTAGTATCAGGTTATTGCAAATTTTACTTTTACTCCTTGCTGATTTATTTTACTGGCTCTCGTTGCGATTAGACACAGAGGGCTAAAAATGACTTCATTTTGGGGTGACAACTGCACTTTTCTGTGCTTGAATTAGGAGCCAGGAAGGAGGGTGGAGGTTTTAGCTACAAAATTATTTTCCTTTTGCATGAAAATTAATATTTAAAAGCTAGTCTGCGTAAAATCAAAATAGCCTTTATCCGTGGTGACAAGTCTGTCAGTTGGATGTTACCTCTAAAGGAGGAAAGAACTAATTCTGTGATATATTGATAAGTCTGAGAAGTAATTTTTTTCTCTACTTACTTGACAATTTTTTCCTAATCACCTCATTGAAAGTAGTTTTTAATAAGCATCATAGGAGGCTGAGAGCTCTCCATCTTCTTCCTAAAATACTTTCCACTTTTCCAAGGATTTTGTGGCATGTTTTTTACTTTTTATTACAAACTATAATAGAATCCTTCCCAATAAAAATTGACTTATATTTGGCACTTTTAATTTGTCCAAGAATAATTTAGATAGAAATTGCAATTACTTTGCAAGGAACACATTTGCTACTGTACTCTCTCAGCTTGTTTAAAAAGAAGTCTTTGATAATTTGCAAGCATTTCTCCTGAAAGGCAATTTTACTTAACTTGAATCCAGAAGGAAAAAAGATGCACAGAGGTTTCAACATTTAAACTGATAACAAAGCACTGTATTTGTGCTGTTACATTACAGCACAAAGAAGCTGCAAAATATCCTTTTTTAGTTAATGGTAGAAAAAAGATTTAATTGCTCTGAAACCCGTATTCTATGTATTATCTCTTTGATTAGAAGACGGTTGTAAATGACTTACTCAATGTAATTGCAAACTCTGGTATGGAAACCAAAAGAAAATTATATGCCATTGCAGTCTGAGGGACAGTAAGTTTGAACATTTTTAATTGTGAGAGTTTTCTGAAATTAGCAGAGGCACAATGTTTAGGAGTTAGACTTTTCTTGGACGTTTGAGTGTTGGTGCCCATCAGACTTGAATTAGGACAACACTGTTAGCAAAGTGTGCCGTAAACCATGCCAGCACTTCTGCAGTTTTCTTAATGTCTGCTAGAAAGGTAACCAGCTGTCTCTCATCTTCTAAAATATTTTCAAATCTGGTGTTGTTGAGTAGATAAGGGCGTAGGGTACCTCCGCCACCTCGTCCCCACCTCGTGCCTTTTTCATGCCTTACACCAAGCTGGAGCTCTGACAATAACGGCTTTCTGCATCCTGAAGACTATTCCCAGTATTTGCCTTGTGAAAAAGTTCACAATAAATTAGACATGGGAGATGATTGTTTCATGCTATGGATGCAGCTGGATGTTATAATCATGGTAATTTGCAGAAATCAGAATTATTAATGTTGGCATGAGAAAGAAGGAAAGGGTTAGAGTGTATCGGCAGACAGATTGCCTGTGAGTGGGAAAACCAGAGGGCCTGGAAAGGCTTTATTTGTAAAACGGAAACCTCCACCCATGAACTGTTGCCACTAAGGGGAAGCACCGAGACGGGTTTTTTCCATGAGCTGTTTGTGGCATGATGGCTGTCCGCGGGTGGCAACCACCTGAAACGCGGAGCAAGAAGCGATGTGCCAGCGCTTCCGATGCCAAACCTGCCCCTTGGCCATTCCCGCTCGAAGCCCTGCCCCATGCAGGGACTTTGCCAGGCTGCCTGCCACATGCGCTGGTGTCAGAGGTTGCGGTGCAAGGATAAGCGCGATAAGGATAAGGTTGCAAAGGATAAGCGCGAGCAGAGGTAGGGAGCATCGCACAAATGTTGCTTAGCGATGTGCGTGGGACGTGGTGATGCTGGCATCAGCCCTGGCTGGGAGCACCATCACACCCAGGAACCACAGAAATAAATTAGGTGATGGTGAGCAGAAGGCAGTCCTTCTCGTCCGAGGGCTTTCAGAGGAGATCCTCTGCCCATGCCTGGTTTGGGGAATCGCTCGTTCAGGCACGGGGCTGTGTCTCTGGGTGGAGCGCTGAAAATGTTCCCACTGCAGCATGAGGTACCCACCCGTCCTGTGCTGTGGTGCTGAGGTCCAGATACTAAACTGAAACATCTACAGTTAAAAAAAATAATGTTCCCATGGAGTGGCTGAGGAGAATTTGGCTCTGCAGTTTACGTTAATAGTTTCCTGCAAGTTGTGGGAGCACTGGGGGCTGTATGGAGAAGCGAGCATCCTCTGCGGGTGGCAGCTCTCTGCCACCGGCTCGTGTCGCTCCGCTCTCCGGTTCGTGCCGCTTTCCTGGTGGAACAGAGTACCTCGCAGATGCTGACTTCAGACAGGGCTGCTCGACGGAGATGTGAAACAGGGGCTGTGCACCGAGTAACACAACGCTCTTGTAGTGCGTGCCGTGCAAAGGCACCACCCAGGAAACAGAGGGTGAACCAAGGCAGAAAGAAAAGAAGAATCGGGTTATAAAAACCCAAAACACATATGCAGTTGCGTATGCAAAGACTTTGTATGGTTTTGTGCTGAATGTCCGTGTGCTGCAGCTGCACATATTCACTAGTTTCTTGTTAAACTGAGGAGGAAAGTATCTGAGCTGCCTCTGCCTGTGCAGCTACTCAGACTGCACGTGTGCCCCCCAGCCAGGGACGCAGGCTGGCAGCCGGAGAGACTTTGAAAACATCACCCTCCTTCTCCTTAGTAGCACTAAGTATGAGTTATAGCTATTTACTCTAGACTAACATACTTGATTACTCTTTTAAACCATTGTTCTAGACTTTCCAGCGAGTACAGTCAGTTCTCATTAGTTACTAGTTTAGAAGCCCATGGTATATTTAGACATCATATACATTTGTCAGTGAAGAGTAGCTTAAATGATCTACTTTGTTCACTGCTTAATTATGTTATTTTACTGTTCCTGAAAACCTGACACAAGGCAAATTTACATTACTGTGCTCCTAATTAGCCAATAATCCTTAAGGATTTGAATGATACATACCCAAAGTAATTTCCTCGTTCACTAAATATGAATTTCCTTACGTTAGGTTAAGAAGATGGCACAATGACAGCAGGCATCTTGATGATGACAGCTCTCAACATGTTTGTCTCCAGAGTCAAAATCTATTAAAAGACACATAATGATCTCAGCACTTTCTTAAAGTGTAGAATGTGAAATCAATAGAGTTGTATACAAAGAGGAACAAAATTTACCTCTTTTAACTGTTGTTAGGTTGCCCACCGCTCCAGACTACTGAATTGTGCAAAATATTTATAGTCCTGTTTTTTTAACATGATCTCAGCTGTATCTCTTCATGCATTCATCATCTCTGCAGCTTCTTAGCTCAAACAAAAATGCAGACTTGGAGGTAGGCTGCTGTGAAAGAGAGGCCTCGTAGAGTCCTTCATACTTCAGACACCTTTCGTTTGGTACCTGATTCCAAATGCGCTCCTCTCGTGCATGCGGTAAAATGCATCTTCTTGGCTTTGTACACGTCTCTGGCCATTGGACTGCTGCGTGTTGAAAGATCTGGGGTTTTGTTGTTGCTGCTGGTGGTGTTGTTGTTGGACTGGCTGGGGTGTTGTGGGAATGGTAACAGTTTGTATTTTCCACTATAGACAGTTTAATTTAATGCATTGTTACATTTAATCTTTGTAATGAATCCAGATGCTACAGTGATGGGTGCATAAAAATAATTAAATAAAGATAAATAGACCGTAACAACTTTACCATTGCCAGTTGCTGTAACATGGAGTTACATATCAAAAATGTATTGCCAGAAAATTATTTAAATTTCTAACTAGTGCAGAAGAACTTCCCGTGGACACTGTGGCAAGCAAACAGAGCTCATTACCTTTTTCATAGGCTAAGCTTTTTCCTCATGTCCAAGACTAAACTTCATGCAGCTAAATGGAAATTCAAAGGTTTCTGTCTCCTTCTATAACTTTTCAAGTGATTTTTTTTGTAAAATAAAAACTTCTGAATGTAGACACGGTGAATAAAGGCAACCTCTTCCCTCTGCCACGCAATCAGCATATGCCCAGTGCTGCTGACGGGAGACAAAGGGATGCTCCTACCTGGAGAGATGCCGTTGTCCAGTGGATCAGGACTCAACATCAACATTAGAGACCACGAACGTGGTTAGTTTGGAGCTGTGGTGTGGCTTTCTGAACCAAGGACCAAGGAGAAGACTGCTGTTGATTCCTGTCTCCTGCACCCATGTGCACCCACTGCAGAGGCACTGCCCTGGCAGTGGTTGGGGTCCCCAGGGTGGGGATGTGGCCCCAAAGCTGCCCCCTCGGTGCCTGCAGAGATCCCACAGCACTCGTTGCAGCAGTGGGTGCTCCACCTCTGTCCTGGCCAAATTCCAGTGTGGGTGGGCACTTGTATTCTTGTTATCTAAGTTACTTGTGCGCTTTGAATTGGATATAGTATTTTTTTCCTTGTCCCAAACTGGTTTCTGAAATAATTCTCGCCTTTTAAATGGCTCCCAAGGGTGGTTTCACTTCATGGTGAGTGAAAGGACTCCATTGCACAGGGAGACTCAGATGAGCAGACAATGCAAACATCCATGCTGACATTAGAACAGGAGAATTATGGTCTTCTGAAGGGGTATGTCTGGGCACTGGGAGGAGCAGGATACTGCAGTAAACGACCGTCAAGTTCCAGGACAGCAATGCTATATTCCCCTGTCCAGCAATGGATAAACCACTGTAAAAAATAGGTGATGGAGATACATCATAATAATAGGATAATAATATTTCAGTGTCGTTTACTTAAAAAGAAATGAATAGGATGCTTAGGGGATCTGTCCCAACCATGCCAAGAGAAAAAATACTCAGTGATGAAACTGGGTTGTCACAGCAACCTTTACTCTAACCCTTGGCGGATGCACAGACTTCGCTGTCTGTACGATGTTTTCCTACCAATATTGTTAATTGCGTTTCTTGGGTTAGGGTCACAAAAGGCTTCAGTTGTGACATTGGGTACCTGAATACATATGGGTCCTGCAAGCCTGCCTAATCTGGGAGTCCGTGACTGCCTGCCCACGGCCCGTGTGTCAGCCAGGTACTAACGTGCTCCTCTCACGTGTCTCCTCACCCTGTGTTTCTGCCCCATTTTGTTTAAGACATCGTAGTGTTGAGATCTTTTGTTCCTATCAAGCACTACTATGGCTCAGTGCTCCTGTCCTCCCCGTTTCCCTTTTACTTGGTTGTTTGGTGGTGAAAGCACTCACCTACGGTGCTAGGAGTGGGTTTGGGTGATGCTTTACTGGGCGTTGGTGGGAAGGGGAAGAGCTTTACTGGAGAGTTCCCATGGGCGCCTGCCTTGCCAAAGTTCAAGTGCTCCCTGCAAGGCAGTTTCCATTCTTTCCCCCAAAACAGGCGGGAGAGCAGCCTGGAACCCCACTGGGGGGGGTGTTTCATGTGAGGTTCGACCCAGTCAAATGATGAGCTCTGTTTATGGAGTGCTGAGTCCCCATTAATTTCAGTGGGAGTTTATGGTGCTTAGCATTAAATGGGAGAACTTGGGAGAGGTTGAGCACATGATTTGTATGTGTTTTGCTCACGTATCAGCAAAGTACATGTATCTGCAATTGAGTATGCACTTTGTTAGGTTAAGAAACATTTCTTTATGGTCTGTAAAGCAAGTGAATAAAATTCAGGGGGAAATATATACTGTGTCAGCTTGCCTGTATGCAAAAATTACTTTATTTTCTGTTGTAAAAAAAGAAAGAAAGAGAAGAAAGAAAAAAATGCAATCGTGTTACTGTATGATCATCCTATATAAGCGCATTAGTAAAGCACTACGATACCAGTCATATTGTGAACTTAAAGCCACCCCTAATTAAACTGTCTGCATCCCCCAGCATTTTCCTGTAATGATGTCAAGCCGTGCAGCAATTAGTTGTCCCTCTATGAATGTAAACACTGTTTGTAAATCATATAAATTTAGCCTGCTTTGCTTATTGAAAAGCTCCTAAAATGGAATTAATTATTATTGTAGGTTTTGGAGTTGTAATTTATTGAATCATTTTTGAACATCTTGATATAATGTTTTCTGTGATTCATGGCAATTAATTTTGGTAGCAAAGGTAGCACTTATTAAAAATCTCAGATATAATTTGGGGTAGGGCTAATGGTGTGTACAATGGCATGCAAAATATTTTATTGCGCTAACACAATTGCTGAGGGTTTATTTTAAATCAAAATTTAGACCAGTCAAAGGAAGCAAGTGCCCTGACCTTTCGGCTTTCTCCATTTTGTACCTCCCGTACTACTTCAATCTAATTTGAATGTTAAGTTTGAATACTGAAGAAGTATGCCCTTATGCAGTAGTTCATCTTCTCTTTAGAGATCAGACTAAATGCCCGTGGCAATATGCTAGGAAACATAGCACATTACCATGAAATAGCTCCATTAGAGACAAAGAAATGTAAACAAAACAAACACATTTGCCACTGGTTTTAGCTCAATTATATTTCTCCTATTGGTGGTGTTGCATAAAATGAAAAAGTGCTCAAGACCTAAATTTAGTAAACCTTTTGTTGCAATTTACTCCAGAAAAACCTCTGTTGCTGGAGGTGGATGGTTTACCTGAGCCATCAGCTACATAGCACGTTTATGGTTATTGTATTTTACAGGTTGATAGATTTTTATATTCTGTCCAAGTCAGGATCTTACACCACCTGGTTTATTATTTAGTAATTTACAGTGCAGTCAGGCATGTTTGGTTTAATGTAGGATAAACTTATAAATCTATTGTTCCTCCAGTTGCTGGGGTTGGTGTGCAATGAACTACAGAGCTTGATGCGTACATACATTTCAGCTCTGCTTATTTTCTTTGATAGGGAAGCAGGCAATAGATAACACAGTGACAGTAGCATCCCAGGGGATAGCAAAATGTGAGAGCAACACACCGTCAGGTTAGTAGGTCATTATTGTATGAGCACTGAGCCATTAATTGACTACTGTACCAGGCTCAATCTGTGTCAGATTATGGCTTTTGGCAGCAAGGACTGTTATCTAATAGCTAACTTTGCTTCTTTACTATCTTTTTATTAGGTTTTCTGATAAAATTGTACATAAAAAGGTAAATATATTTGTTACTTTTCTTTTTTTTTTAAGCCATACAGAATAGTGGTAATGTCAATAGACAAAATTTCACGTAAGGTACCATCTAGGAGTGCTTTTACAAATCCTATTGAGTAGATTTTTTAAAAACTTATTAAGAAACCGAGTGGTCAGATACTTTATTTTGGGGGGAATAGATACTATGGGTGCAAGGCTATCAGAAATTGGTATCTGGTGCCTGAATTGTTTTGCCAGTCTTTAGCGCTGGGTAGGAATAAGAGAATGAGCAGACTGTATCAACAACAATAAACAGCATTTGTGCGAACCTTGCCGGTTTCTCATAAAATCTGCCTTAAGAAGAAGAGGGGGATTGTCAGTGCCAGCACAGCCCATGGCCACGGCAAGAGATCCACCGCGAGGCAGAGCCGTGGCGTGTTCCTGCAGCACCCAGCTCGCGGCGGCGGAGGGTGCACGGCTGATTAGCATAATAAGGGGAGAAATCAATGATGTGAGGTAGATTTGAGGAAAAAGTCGTCTGTTCTTTAGAAACAGGAAAATGCCTGTGTCTTCATGGGGGCGAAAGCGTGTGTGCCGGTGAGCGGGGGCACAGGAAGGGGTAGTTCTGCTATTGCTTCAAAAGGCGGCGGGAAAGGTTCCTTCTTAGCGCTTTTTTCAGCCGTGGAAGTTTTGCTGCTGCGAGGCAGTCAGGCGCCGCTGGAAGCAGGCAGGGTGATCCTCTGCCGCCCGCCTCAATCGGACGGTAAATTCCCAGCTTTAACAAACAGGTTGCGGGAGGCTGAAGAAGTCGGTGGCCAGCCCGGTGCTCAGTTTGGGCAGGATTTTGCTCTGGGTTTAAGGGCAAATCTTGCTTGTAGTTCAGCTACAATTTCAGGTTTCTGCCATCTTTCAGTGAGATCTTTAGGGATATTTCAGGCTGGAGCTAAGATGCTGTTTTGTCTCATCTCTACACCTGCCAAAACCAAATCCAGATATTCCAGTCCAGCTGAGACCATAATATGAGTTAAATATTGCTCATTTTTTAAAAAGCACTTTGCTAAGAGCCGTTGTCCGTGGGATTGCTTGGACCTTGGTAAGGTAAGCGTGTGTGTTCTATATAAGCCTATATAGGCTTGGCTCTACACCAGGTATTCATTCATATTTTCTGTAATTCCTCCAGAGGAGTGAAGGCTGCTGGCAGGGTTTTGGGGTGCATCAGCTGGGGCCACTCGCATTCCTGCTTTGCAACGCCTCTGCTGGTGTTTGACAGTGCTGTTCAAATGATAGAGCCCGAGTCTAATTTCTGTTCCCACCCATAAATCGACCTGCTTGTGACCTTGGGCAAAATAGTTAATCCAGCCAGCCCTCAGTTTCCCTCTTTTGCTCTCCATTAAAAATGATTTGCTGTCTGAGAGTGTCAGGTACGGCATGAGAACCCAGTGTGATTATTAATAATTATCAGTATAGCGAAACTGCGAGAAGATGGTGAAGGAAGACAGAGACCTTTATCTCATTAGAATTGTATTTAGATTGAATGTTATTACAGTTAATATTTTGCCGATCCCATTTTTCTGCCATGTGTCTAAATTTGAATAACTTCCGCTGGATTTCTTGCACCCTTAAAAGACACGGATAAAAACGTGCAACAATTGAGCTTTGAGCATTCCATCTCGTTTTGTTATTCTGTGCTTTCTCCTTTCTCTTATAGCAAAATCATTTCTAGAAATTGGATAGCAATATGTAAAATATGTTTTTCAGGCCGTGATGTCTGATTACATTGATTCTACACTATGTAGGGCTCTT